>NW_027174561.1:2100000-2194000 GCF_000390325.3 Nicotiana tomentosiformis
GCTGCTCAAGCAGCGGCTGAGTTTACAGAACATGGTGGCCTAGCTGCCAGAGCTGTTGTAGAACTTTCAAGGAAATATTGTGTTGATAATGGAGGTTCATGCCACTTAGGTTTCAAGGATGAAAGATTGGAACATAGGCAATCATTTCATGGAGAAGGTATTGGTAATTTATTTATTGGCAGGCAGAATTGGAACATGAAATTTAAGGATGCTACCTCTGCTGCTCAAGCAGCAGTTGAGTTTGCAGAACATGCAAGCTTAGCTGCCAGAGCTGTTGTAGAACTTTCAATGCAATATTATGTTAATGATGGTAGTTCATGCCACTTAGGTTTCAAGGATGAAAGGTTGGAACATGGGCAATCATTTCCTGGAGATGGTATTGGTAATTTTTCGGTTGGCTAGCAGAATTGGAACGTGAAATTAAAGGATGCTACCTCTGTTGCTCAAGCAGTGGCTGAGTTTGCAGAACATACAAGCCTAGCTACCAGAGCTATTGTAGAACTCTCAAGGCAATATTGTGTTGATGATGGCGGTTCATGCCACTTGGTTTCAAGGATAAAAAGTTGGAATATGGCAATCATTTCATGGAGATGGTAATGGTAGTTTATCTATTGGCAGGCACAATTAGACCATGAAATTTAAGGATGCTACCTCTGCTGCTCAAGCAGCGGCTGAGTTTGCAGAACATGCAAGCCTAGCTGCTAGAGGTGCTGTAGAACTTTCAAGGCAATATTGTCTTGATGATGGTGGTTCATGCCACTTGGGTTTCAAGGATGAAAGTTTGGAACATGGGCAATCATTTCCTGGAGATGGTAATGGTAATTTTTCTGTTGGCAGGCAGAATTGGAACATGAAATTTAAGGATGCTACCACTGCTGCTCAAGCAGCGTCTGAGTTTATAGAACATGCAGCCTAGCTGCCAGAGTTATTGTAGAACTTTCAAGGCAAAACTGTGTTGATGATGGTGGTTCTTGCCACTTAGGTTTCAAGGATGAAAGGTTGTAACATGGGCAATCATTTCATGGAGATGGTAATTTTTCTATTGGAAAGAAGAATTGGAACATGAAATTTAAGGATGCTACCTCTGCTTTTCAAGAAGCGGCTGAGTTTGCAGAACATGCAAGCCTAGCTACCAGAGCTAATGTAGAAATTTCAAGGCAATATTGTGTTAATGATGGTGGTTCATGCCACTTGGTTTCAAGGATAAAAAGTTGGAATATGGGCAATTATTTCATGGAGATGGTAATGGTAATTTATGTATTGGCAGGCAGAATTGGAACCTGAAATTTAAGGATGCTACCTCTGCTGCTCAAGCAGCGGCTGAGTTTGCAGAACATGCAAGCCTAGCTGCCAGAGGTGTTGTAGAAATTTCATGGCAATATTGTGTTGATGATGGTGGTTCATGCCATTTAGGTTTCAAGGATGAACTTTGGAACATGGGCAATCATTTCCTGGAGATGGTAATGGTAATTTTTATGTTGGCAGGCAGATTTGGAGCATGAAATTTAAGGATGCTACCTCTGCTGCTCAAGCAGCGTCTGAGTTTGCAGAACATGCAAACCTAGCTGGCACAGCTGTTGTAGAACTTTCAAGGCAATATTGTGTTGATGATGGTGGTTCATGCCACTTAGGTTTCAAGGATGAAAGGTTGGAACATGGGAAATTATTTCATGGAGATGGTAATTTTTATGTTGGCAAGCAGAATTAGAACATGAAATTTAAGTATACTACCTCTGCTGCTCAAGCAACGGCTGATTTTGCAGAACATGCAGACCTAGCTGCCAGAGCTATTGTAGAACTTTCAATGCAATATTGTGTTGATGATGGTGGTTCATGCCACTTAGGTTTCAAGGATGAAAGATTGGAACATGGGCAATCATTTCCTGGAGATGGTAATGGTAATTTTTCTATTTGCAAGCAGAATTGGAACATGAAATTTAAGGATGTTACCTCTCCTGCTCAAGCATCAACTGAGTTTGCAGAACATGCAAGCCTAGCTACCAGAGCTGTTGTAGAACTTTCAAGGCAATATTGTTTTGATGATGGTGGTTCATGCCACTTAGGTTTCAAGGATGAAAGGTTGGACCATGGGCAATCATTTCCTGAAGATGGTAATTTTTCTGTCGGCAAGCAGAATTGGAACATGAAATTTAAGGATGCTACCTCTGTTGCTCAAGCAGCGGCTGAGTTTGCAGGACATTCAAGCCTAGCTGCCAGAGATATTATAGAACTTTCAAAGCAATATTGTGTTGATGATGGTGGTTCATACCACTTGGATTTCAAGGATGAAAGGTTGGAACATGGGCAATCATTTCCTGGAGATGGTAATGGTAATTTTTCTATTGGCAGGGAGAATTGGAACATGAAATTTAAGGATGCTACTCTACTGCTCAAGCAGCGGCTGAGTTTACAGAACATGCAGGCCTAGCTGCCAGAGCTATTGTAGAACTTTCAAGGCAATATTGTGTTGATGATGGTGGTTCATGCCACTTAGGTTTCAAGGATGAAAGGTTGTAACATGGGAAGTCATTTCATGGAGATGGTAATGGTAACTTTTCTATTGGCAAGTAGAACTTGAACATGAAATTAAAGGATGCTACCTCTGCTGCTCAAGCAGCGGCTGAGTTTACAGAACATGTAGGCCTAGCTGCCAGAGTTGTTGTAGAACTTTCAAGGAAATATTTATTTGATGATGGTGGTTCATGCCACTTAGGTTTCAAGGATGAAAGGTTGTAACATGGGAAGTCATTTCATGGAGATGGTAATGGTAACTTTTCTATTGGCAAGTGGAATTTGAACATGAAATTAAAGGATGCTACCTCTGCTGCTCAAGCAGCGGCTGAGTTTACAGAACATGCAGGCCTAGCTGCCAGAGTTGTTGTAGAACTTTCAAGGCAATATTGATTTGATGATGGTGGTTCATGCCACTTAGGTTTCTAGGATGAAAGGTTGGAACATGGGCAATCATTTCCTAGAGATGGTAATTTTTCTGTTGGCAAGGAGAATTGGAAAATGAAATTTGAGGATGCTACCTCTGCTTCCCAAGCAGCGGCTGAGTTTTCAGAACATGCAAGCCTATCTGCCAGATCTGTTGTAGAACATTAAAGGAAATATTATGTTAATGATGGTGGTTCATGCCACTTAGGTTTCAAGGATGAAAGTTTGGAACATGGGCAATCATTTCCTGGAGATGGTAATGGTAATTTTTCTGTTGGCAGGCAGAATTGGAACATGAAATTTAAGGATGCTACCACTGCTGCTCAAGCAGCGTCTGAGTTTATAGAACATGCAGCCTAGCTGCCAGAGTTATTGTAGAACTTTCAAGGCAAAACTATGTTGATGATGGTGGTTCTTGCCACTTAGGTTTCAAGGATGAAAGGTTGTAACATGGGCAATCATTTCATGGAGATGGTAATTTTTCTATTGGCAAGAAGAATTGGAACATGAAATTTAAGGATGCTACCTCTGCTTTTCAAGAAGCGGCTGAGTTTGCAGAACATGCAAGCCTAGCTACCAGAGCTAATGTAGAAATTTCAAGGCAATATTGTGTTAATGATGGTGGTTCATGCCACTTGGTTTCAAGGATAAAAAGTTGGAATATGGGCAATTATTTCATGGAGATGGTAATGGTAATTTATGTATTGGCAGGCAGAATTGGAACCTGAAATTTAAGGATGCTACCTCTGCTGCTCAAGCAGCGGCTGAGTTTGCAGAACATGCAAGCCTAGCTGCCAGAGGAGTTGTAGAAATTTCATGGCAATATTGTGTTGATGATGGTGGTTCATGCCATTTAGGTTTCAAGGATGAACTTTGGAACATGGGCAATCATTTCCTGGAGATGGTAATGGTAATTTTTATGTTGGCAGGCAGATTTGGAGCATGAAATTTAAGGATGCTACCTCTGCTGCTCAAGCAGCGTCTGAGTTTGCAGAACATGCAAACCTAGCTGGCACAGCTGTTGTAGAACTTTCAAGGCAATATTGTGTTGATGATGGTGGTTCATGCCACTTAGGTTTCAAGGATGAAAGGTTGGAACATGGGCAATTATTTCATGGAGATGGTAATTTTTATGTTGGCAAGCAGAATTAGAACATGAAATTTAAGTATACTACCTCTGCTGCTCAAGCAACGGCTGATTTTGCAGAACATGCAGACCTAGCTGCCAGAGCTATTGTAGAACTTTCAATGCAATATTGTGTTGATGATGGTGGTTCATGCCACTTAGGTTTCAAGGATGAAAGATTGGAACATGGGCAATCATTTCCTGGAGATGGTAATGGTAATTTTTCTATTTGCAAGCAGAATTGGAACATGAAATTTAAGGATGTTACCTCTCCTGCTCAAGCATCAACTGAGTTTGCAGAACATGCAAGCCTAGCTACCAGAGCTGTTGTAGAACTTTCAAGGCAATATTGTTTTGATGATGGTGGTTCATGCCACTTAGGTTTCAAGGATGAAAGGTTGGACCATGGGCAATCATTTCCTGAAGATGGTAATTTTTCTGTCGGCAAGCAGAATTGGAACATGAAATTTAAGGATGCTACCTCTGTTGCTCAAGCAGCGGCTGAGTTTGCAGGACATTCAAGCCTTGCTGCCAGAGATATTATAGAACTTTCAAAGCAATATTGTGTTGATGATGGTGGTTCATACCACTTGGGTTTCAATGATGAAAGGTTGGAACATGGGCAATCATTTCCTGGAGATGGTAATGGTAATTTTTCTATTGGCAGGCAGAATTGGAACATGAAATTTAAGGATGCTACTCTACTGCTCAAGCAGCGGCTGAGTTTACAGAACATGCAGGCCTAGCTGCCAGAGCTATTGTAGAACTTTCAAGGCAATATTGTGTTGATGATGGTGGTTCATGCCACTTAGGTTTCAAGGATGAAAGGTTGTAACATGGGAAGTCATTTCATGGAGATGGTAATGGTAACTTTTCTATTGGCAAGTAGAACTTGAACATGAAATTAAAGGATGCTACCTCTGCTGCTCAAGCAGCGGCTGAGTTTACAGAACATGTAGGCCTAGCTGCCAGAGTTGTTGTAGAACTTTCAAGGCAATATTGATTTGATGATGGTGGTTCATGCCACTTAGGTTTCAAGGATTAAAGGTTGTAACATGGGAAGTCATTTCATGGAGATGGTAATGGTAACTTTTCTATTGGCAAGTAGAATTTGAACATGAAATTAAAGGATGCTACCTCTGCTGCTCAAGCAGCGGCTGAGTTTACAGAACATGCAGGCCTAGCTGCCAGAGTTGTTGTAGAACTTTCAAGGCAATATTGATTTGATGATGGTGGTTCATGCCACTTAGGTTTCTAGGATAAAAAGGTTGGAACATGGGCAATCATTTCCTAGAGATGGTAATTTTTCTGTTGGCAAGGAGAATTGGAAAATGAAATTTAAGGATGCTACCTCTGCTTCCCAAGCAGCGGCTGAGTTTTCAGAACATGCAAGCCTATCTGCCAGATCTGTTGTAGAACATTAAAGGAAATATTATGTTAATGATGGTGGTTCATGCCACTTAGGTTTCAAGGATGAAAGGTTGGAACATGGGCAATCATTTCCTGGAGATGGTAATGGTAATTTTTCTGTTGGCAGGCAGAATTGGAACATGAAATTTAAGGATGCTACCTCTACTGCTCAAGCAGCGGCTAAGTTTGCAGAACATGCAAGCCTAGCTACCAGAGCTATTGTTGAACTTTCAAGGCAATATTGTGTTGATGATGGTGGTTCATGCCACTTTGTTTCAAGGAAAAAAAGTTGGAATATGGGCAATCATTTCATGGAGATGGTAATGGTAATTTTTCTATTGGCAGGCAGAATTGGAACATAAAATTTAAGGATGCTACCTCTGCTGCTCTAGTAGCGACTGAGTTTACAGAACATGCAAGCCTAACTGCCAGAGCTGCTGCAGAACTTTCAAGGCAATATTGTGTTGATGATGGTGGTTCATGCCACTTGGTTTCAAGGATAAAAAGTTGGAATATGGGCAATCATTTCATGGAGATCGTAATTTTAACTTTTCTATTGGCAAGCAGAATTGGAACATCAAATTAAAGGATGGTACCTCTGCTGCTCAAGCAGCGGCTGAGTTTACAGAACATGCAGGCCTAGCTGCCAGAGCTTTTGTAGAACTTTCAAGGCAATATTGTTTTGATGATGGTGGTTCATGCCACTTAGGTTTCAAGGATGAAAGGTTGGAACATGGGTAATCATTTCCTGGAGATGGTAATTTTTCTGTTGGTAAGCAGAATTGGAACATGAAATTTAAGGATGCTACCTCTACTGCTCAAGCAGCGGCTGAGTTTGCAGAACATGCAAGCCTAGCTGCCAGAGCTATTATAGAACTTTCAAAGCAATATTGTGTTGATGATGGTGGTTCATGCCACTTGGGTTTCAAGGATGAAAGGTTGGAACATGGGCAATCATTTCCTGGAGATGGTAATGGTAATTTTTCTGTTGGCAGGCAGAATTGGAACATAAAATTTAAGGATGCTACCTCTGCTGCTCAAGTAGCGACTGAGTTTGCAGAACATGCAAGCCTAGCTACCAGAGCTGTTGTAGAACTTTCCAGGCAATATTGTGTTGATGATGGTGGTTCATGCTACTTGGTTTCAAGGAAAAAAAGTTGGAATATGGGCAATCATTTCATGGAGATCGTAATGGTAACTTTTCTATTGGCAAGCAGAATTGGAACATCAAATTAAAGAATGGTACCTCTGCTGCTCAAGTAGCGACTGAGTTTACAGAACATGCAAGCCTAACTGCCAGAGCTGTTGTAGAACTTTCAAGGCAATATTGTGTTGATGATGGTGGTTCATGCCACTTAGGTTTCAAGGATGAAAGGTTGGAACATGGGCAATCATTTCCTGGAGGTGGTAGAAGTAATTTTTCTGTTGGTAGGAAGAATTGGAACATGAAATTTAAGGATGCTACCTCTGCTGCTAAAGCAGCGGCTGAGTTTGCAGAACATGCAAGCCTAGCTTCCAGAGCTGTTGTAGAACTTTCAAGGTAGTATTGTGTTGATGAGGGTGGTTCATGCCACTTAGGTTTCAAGGATGAAAGGTTGGAACATGGTCAAGCATTTCCTTGAGATGGTAATGGTAATCTTTCTTTTGGCAAGCAGTATTAGAACATGAAATTTAAGGATGCTACCTCTGCTGCTCAAGCAGCGACTGAGTTTGCAGAACATGCAAGTCTAGCTGCCAGAGCTGTGGAGAACTTTCAAGGCAATATTGTGTTGATGAGGGTGGTTCATGCCACTTAGGTTTCAAGGATGAAAGGTTGGAACATGGTCATGCATTTCCTAGAGATGGTTATGGTAATTTTTCTGTTGGCAAGTAGAATTGGAACATGAAATTTAAGGATGCTACCTCTGCTGCTCAAGCAGCGGCTGAGTTTGCAGAACATGCAAGCCTAGCTGCCAGAGCTGTTGTAGAACTTTCAAGGCAATATTGTGTTGATGATAGTGGTTCATTCCACTTAGTTTTCAAGGATTAAAGGTTGGAACATGGGCAATCATTTCCTTGAGATGGTAATGGTAATTTTTCTGTTGGGAGGCAGAATTGGAACATGAAATTTAAGGATGCTACCTTTACTACTCAAGCATCGGCTGAGTTTGCAGAACATGCAAGCCTAGCTGCCAGAGGTGCTATAGAACTTTCAAGGCAATATTGTGTTGATGATGGTGGTTCATGCCACTTAGGCTTCAAGGATGAAAGTTTGGAACATGGGCAATCATTTCCTGGAGATGGTAAAGGTAATTTTTCTATTGGCAGGCAGAATTGGAACATGAAATTTATGGATGCTACCTCTGCTGCTCAAGTAGCGACTGAATTTGCAGAACATGCAAGCCTAGCTGCCAGAGCTGTTGTAGAACTTTCAAGGCAATATTATGTTGATGATGGTAGTTCATGCCACTTAGGTTTCAAGGATAAAAGGTTGGAACATGGGCAATCATTTCCTGGAGATGGTAAATTTTCTATTGGCATGCAGATTTAGAACATGAAATTTAAGGATGCTACCTCTGCTGCTCAAGCAGCGGCTGAGTTTGCAGAACATGGTGGCCTAGCTGCCAGAGCTGTTGTAGAACTTTCAAGGAAATATTGTGTTGATGATGGTGGTTCATGCCACTTAGGTTTCAAGGATGAAAGATTGGAACATAGGCAATCATTTCATGGAGATGGTATTGGTAATTTATCTATTGGCAGGCAGAATTGGAACATGAAATTTAAGGATGCTACCTCTGCTGCTCAAGCAGTAGCTGAGTTTATAGAACATGCAAGCCTAGCTGCCAGAGCTATTGTAGAACTTTCAAGGCAATATTATGTTGATGATGGTAGTTCATGCCACTTAGGTTTCAAGGATGAAAGGTTGGAACATGGGCAATCATTTCCTGGAGATGGTAATGGTAATTTTTCGGTTGGCAGGTAGAATTAGAACATGAAATTTAAGGATGCTACCTCTGCTGCTCAAGCAGCAGCTGAGTTTGCAGAACATGCAAGCCTAGCTGCCAGAGGTGCTATAGAACTTTCAAGGCAATATTGTGTTGATGATGATGGTTCATGCCACTTAGGCTTCAAGGATGAAAGTTTGGAACATGGGCAATCATTTCCTGGAGGTGGTAAATTTTCTATTAGCATGCAGATTTAGAACATGAAATTTAAGGATGCTACCTCTGCTGCTCAAGCAGCGGATGAGTTTGCAGAATATGGTGGCCTAGCTGCCAGAGCTGTTGTAGAACTTTCAAGGAAATATTGTGTTGATGATGGTGGTTCATGCCACTTAGGTTTCAAGGATGAAAGATTGGAACATAGGCAATCATTTCATGGAGATGGTATTGGTAATTTATCTATTGGAAGGCAGAATTGGAACATGAAATTTAAGGATGCTACCTCTGCTGCTCAAGCAATAGCTGAGTTTGCAGAACATGCAAGCCTAGCTGCCAGAGCTGTTGTAGAACTTTCAAGGCAATATTATGTTGATGATGGTAGTTCATGCCACTTAGGTTTCAAGGATGAAAGGTTGGAACATGGGCAATCATTTCCTGGAGATGGTAATGGTAATTTTTCGGTTGGCAGGTAGAATTAGAACATGAAATTTAAGGATGCTACCTCTGCTGCTCAAGCAGCAGCTGAGTTTGCAGAACATGCAAGCCAAGCTGTCAGAGCTGTTGCAGAACTTTCAAGGCAATATTATGTTGATGATGGTAGTTCATGCCACTTAGGTTTCAAGGATGAAAGGTTGGAACATGGGAAATCATTTCCTGGAGGTGGTAGTAGTAATTTTTCTGTTGGCAGGAAGAATTGGAACATGAAATTTAAGTATGCTACCTCTGCTGCTCAAGCAGCGGCTGAGTTTGCAGAACATGCATGCCTAGCTGCCAGAGCTGTTGTTGAACTTTCAAGGCAGTATTATTTTGATTAGGGTGGTTCATGCCACTTAGGTTTCAAGGATGAAAGGTTGGAACATGGTCAAGCATTTCCTTGAGATGGTAATGGTAATTTTATTGTTGGCAGGCAGTATTCGAACATGAAATTTAAGGATGCTACCTCTGCTGCTCAAGCAGCGACTGAGTTTGCAGAACATGCAAGCCTATCTGCCAGATCTGTTGTAGAACATTAAAGGCAATATTGTGTTAATGATGGTGGTTTATGCCACTTAGGTTTCAAGGATGAAAGGTTGGACCATGGGCAATCATTTCCTGGAGATGGTAATGGTAATTTTTCGGTTGGCAGGTAGAATTAGAACATGAAATTTAAGGATGCTACCTCTGCTGCTCAAGCAGCAGCTGAGTTTGCAGAACATGCAAGCCTAGCTGCCAGAGGTGCTATAGAACTTTCAAGGCAATATTGTGTTGATGATGATGGTTCATGCCACTTACGCTTCAAGGATGAAAGTTTGGAACATGGGCAATCATTTCCTGGAGGTGGTAAATTTTCTATTGGCATGCAGATTTAGAACATTAAATTTAAGGATGTTACCTCTGCTGCTCAAGCAGCGGCTGAGTTTGCAGAATATGGTGGCCTAGCTGCCAGAGCTGTTGTAGAACTTTCAAGGAAATATTGTGTTGATGATGGTGGTTCATGCCACTTAGGTTTCAAGGATGAAAGATTGGAACATAGGCAATCATTTCATGGAGATGGTATTGGTAATTTATCTATTGGAAGGCAGAATTGGAACATGAAATTTAAGGATGCTACCTCTGCTGCTCAAGCAGTAGCTGAGTTTGCAGAACATGCAAGCCTAGCTGCCAGAGCTGTTGTAGAACTTTCAAGGCAATATTATGTTGATGATGGTAGTTCATGCCACTTAGGTTTCAAGGATGAAAGGTTGGAACATGGGCAATCATTTCCTGGAGATGGTAATGGTAATTTTTCGGTTGGCAGGTAGAATTAGAACATGAAATTTAAGGATGCTACCTCTGCTGCTCAAGCAGCAGCTGAGTTTGCAGAACATGCAAGCCAAGCTGTCAGAGCTGTTGCAGAACTTTCAAGGCAATATTATGTTGATGATGGTAGTTCATGCCACTTAGGTTTCAAGGATGAAAGGTTGGAACATGGGAAATCATTTCCTGGAGGTGGTAGTAGTAATTTTTCTGTTGGCAGGAACAATTGGAACATGAAATTTAAGTATGCTACCTCTGCTGCTCAAGCAGCAGCTGAGTTTGCAGAACATGCAAGCCTAGCTGCCAGAGGTGCTATAGAACTTTCAAGGCAATATTGTGTTGATGATGATGGTTCATGCCACTTAGGCTTCAAGGATGAAAGTTTGGAACATGGGCAATCATTTCCTGGAGGTGGTAAATTTTCTATTGGCATGCAGATTTAGAACATTAAATTTAAGGATGCTACCTCTGCTGCTCAAGCAGCGGCTGAGTTTGCAGAATATGGTGGCCTAGCTGCCAGAGCTGTTGTAGAACTTTCAAGGAAATATTGTGTTGATGATGGTGGTTCATGCCACTTAGGTTTCAAGGATGAAAGATTGGAACATAGGCAATCATTTCATGGAGATGGTATTGGTAATTTATCTATTGGAAGGCAGAATTGGAACATGAAATTTAAGGATGCTACCTCTGCTGCTCAAGCAGTAGCTGAGTTTGCAGAACATGCAAGCCTAGCTGCCAGAGCTGTTGTAGAACTTTCAAGGCAATATTATGTTGATGATGGTAGTTCATGCCACTTAGGTTTCAAGGATGAAAGGTTGGAACATGGGCAATCATTTCCTGGAGAAGGTAATGGTAATTTTTCGGTTGGCAGGTAGAATTAGAACATGAAATTTAAGGATGCTACCTCTGCTGCTCAAGCAGCAGCTGAGTTTGCAGAACATGCAAGCCAAGCTGTCAGAGCTGTTGCAGAACTTTCAAGGCAATATTATGTTGATGATGGTAGTTCATGCCACTTAGGTTTCAAGGATGAAAGGTTGGAACATGGGAAATCATTTCCTGGAGGTGGTAGTAGTAATTTTTCTGTTGGCAGGAACAATTGGAACATGAAATTTAAGTATGCTACCTCTGCTGCTCAAGCAGCGGCTGAGTTTGCAGAACATGCATGCCTAGCTGCCAGAGCTGTTGTTGAACTTTCAAGGCAGTATTATTTTGATTAGGGTGGTTCATGCCACTTAGGTTTCAAGGATGAAAGGTTGGAACATGGTCAAGCATTTCCTTGAGATGGTAATGGTAATTTTATTGTTGGCAGGCAGTATTCGAACATGAAATTTAAGGATGCTACCTCTGCTGCTCAAGCAGCGACTGAGTTTGCAGAACATGCAAGCCTATCTGCCAGATCTGTTGTAGAACATTAAAGGCAATATTGTGTTAATGATGGTGGTTTATGCCACTTAGGTTTCAAGGATGAAAGGTTGTAACATGGGCAATCATCTCCTGGAGATGGTAATGGTAATTTTTCGGTTGGCAGGTAGAATTAGAACATGAAATTTAAGGATGCTACCTCTGCTGCTCAAGCAGCAGCTGAGTTTGCAGAACATGCAAGCCTAGCTGCCAGAGGTGCTATAGAACTTTCAAGGCAATATTGTGTTGATGATGGTGGTTCATGCCACTTAGGCTTCAAGGATGAAAGTTTGGAACATGGGCAATCATTTCCTGGAGGTGGTAAATTTTCTATTGGCATGCAGATTTAGAACATGAAATTTAAGGATGCTACCTCTGTTGCTCAAGCAGCGGATGAGTTTGCAGAACATGGTGGCCTAGCTGCCAGAGCTGTTGTAGAACTTTCAAGGAAATATTGTGTTGATGATGGTGGTTCATGCCACTTAGGTTTCAAGGATGAAAGATTGGAACATAGGCAATCATTTCATGGAGATGGTATTGGTAATTTATCTATTGGAAGGCAGAATTGGAACATGAAATTTAAGGATGCTACCTCTGCTGCTCAAGCAGTAGCTGAGTTTGCAGAACATGCAAGCCTAGCTGCCAGAGCTGTTGTAGAACTTTCAAGGCAATATTATGTTGATGATGGTAGTTCATGCCACTTAGGTTTCAAGGATGAAAGGTTGGAACATGGGCAATCATTTCCTGGAGATGGTAATGGTAATTTTTCGGTTGGCAGGTAGAATTAGAACATGAAATTTAAGGATGCTACCTCTGCTGCTCAAGCAGCAGCTGAGTTTGCAGAACATGCAAGCCAAGCTGTCAGAGCTGTTGCAGAACTTTCAAGGCAATATTATGTTGATGATGGTAGTTCATGCCACTTAGGTTTCAAGGATGAAAGGTTGGAACATGGGAAATCATTTCCTGGAGGTGGTAGTAGTAATTTTTCTGTTGGCAGGAAGAATTGGAACATGAAATTTAAGTATGCTACCTCTGCTGCTCAAGCAGCGGCTGAGTTTGCAGAACATGCATGCCTAGCTGCCAGAGCTGTTGTTGAACTTTCAAGGCAGTATTATTTTGATTAGGGTGGTTCATGCCACTTAGGTTTCAAGGATGAAAGGTTGGAACATGGTCAAGCATTTCCTTGAGATGGTAATGGTAATTTTATTGTTGGCAGGCAGTATTCGAACATGAAATTTAAGGATGCTACCTCTGCTGCTCAAGCAGCGACTGAGTTTGCAGAACATGCAAGCCTATCTGCCAGATCTGTTGTAGAACATTAAAGGCAATATTGTGTTAATGATGGTGGTTTATGCCACTTAGGTTTCAAGGATGAAAGGTTGGAACATGGGCAATCATTTACTGGAGATGGTAATGGTAATTTTTCTGTTGGCAGGCAGAATTGGAACATGAAATTTAAGGATGCTACCTCTGCTGCTGAAGCAGCGGTGGAGTTTGCAGAACATGCAAGCCTAGCTACCAGAGCTATTGTTGAACTTTCAAGGCAATATTTTGTTAATGATGGTGGTACATGCCACTTGGTTTCAAGGATAAAAAGTTGGAATATAGGCAATTATTTCATGGAGATGGTAATGGTAATTTATGTATTGGCAGACAGAATTGGAACATGAAATTTAAGAATGCTACCTCTGCTGCTCAAGCAGCGGCTGAGTTTGCAGAACATGCAAGCCTAGCTGCCAGAGGTGTTGTAGAACTTTCAAGGCAATATTGTGTGGATGATGGTGGTTCATGCAAATTGGTTTCAAGGATAAAAAGTTGGAATTTGGGCAATCATTTCATGGAGATGGTATTGGTAACTTTTCTTTTGGCAAGCAGAATTGGAATATGAAATTAAAGGATGCTACCTCTGCTGCTCAAGCAGCGGCTGAGTTTACAGAACATGCAGGCCTAGCTACCAGAGCTGTTGTAGAACTTTCAAGGCAATATTATTTTGATGATGGTGGTTCATGCCACTTAGGTTTCAAGGATGAAAGGTTGGAACATGGGCAATCATTTCCTGAAGATGGTAATTTTTCTGTTGGCAAGCAGAATTGGAACATGAAATTTAAGGATGCTACTTCTGCTGCTCAAGCAGCGGCTGAGTTTGCATAACATTCAAGCCTAGCTGCCAGAGCTATTATAGAACTTTCAAAGCAATATTTTGTTGATGATGGTGGTTCATGCCACTTGGGTTTCAAGGATGAAAGGTTGGAACATGGGCAATCATTTCCTGGAGATGGTAATGGTAATTTTTCTGTTGGCAGGCAGAATTGGAACATGAAATTTAAGGATGCTACCTTTGCTTGCTCAAGCAGCGGCTGAGTTTACAGAACATGCAGGCCTAGCTGCCAGAGCTGTTGTAGAACTTTCAAGGCAATATTGTGTTGATGATGGTGGTTCATGCCACTTAGGTTTCAAGGATGAAAGGTTGTAACATGGGAAATCATTTCATGGAGATGGTAATGGTAACTTTTCTATTGGCAGGCAGAATTGGAACATGAAATTTAAGGATGCTACCTCTACTGCTCAAGTAGCGACTGAGTTTACAGAACATGCAAGCCTAACTGCCAGAGCTGTTGTAGAACTTTCAAAGCAATATTGTGTTGATGAGGGTGGTTCATGCCACTTAGGTTTCAAGGATTAAAGGTTGGAACATGGTCATGCATTTCCTGGAGATGGTTATGGTAACTTTTCTGTTGGCAAGTAGAATTGGAACATGAAATTTAAGGATGCTACCTCTGCTGCTCAAGCAGCGGATGAGTTTGCAGAACATGCAAGCCTAGCTGCAAGAGCTATTATAGAACTTTCAAGGCAATATTGTGTTGATGATGGTGGTTCATGCCACTTAGGTATCAAGGATGAAAGATTGGAACATTGGCAATCATTTCCTGGAGATGGTAATGGTAATATTTCTATTGGCAGGCAGAATTGGAACATGAAATTTATGGATGCTTTCTCTGCTGCTCAAGAAGCGACTGAGTTTGCAGAACATGCAAGCCTAGCTACCAGAGCTATTATAGAACTTTCAAGGCAATATTATGGTGATTATGGTGGTTCATGCCACTTAGGTTTCAAGGATGAAAGGTTGGAACATAGGCAATCATTTCCTGGAGATGGTAATGATAATTTTTCAGTTGGCAGGCAGAATTGGAACATGAAATTAAAGGATGCTACATCTGTTGCTCAAGCAGCGGCTGAGTTTACAGAACATGCAGGCCTAGCTACCAGAGCTGTTGTAGAACTTTCAAGCAAATATTGTGTTTATGATGGTGGTTCATGCCACTTAGGTTTCAAGGATGAAAGATTGGAACATAGGCAATCATTTCATGGAGATGGTATAGGTAATTTATCTTTTGGCAGGCAGAATTGGAACATGAAATTTAAGGATGCTGCCTCTGCTGCTGAAGCAGCAGCTGAGTTTGCAGAACATGCAACCCTAGCTGCCAGAGCTGTTGTAGAACTTTCAAGGCAATATTATGTTGATGATGGTAGTTCATGCCACTTATGTTTCAAGGATGAAAGGTTGGAACATGGGCAATCATTTCCTGGAGATGGTATTGGTAATTTATCTATTGGCAGGCAGAATTGGAACATGAAATTTAAGGATGCTACCTCTGCTGCTCAAGCAGCGGCTGAGTTTGCAGAACATGCAGGCCTAGCGACCACAGCTGTTGTAGAACTTTCAAGGAAATATTGTGTTTATGATGGTGGTTCATGCCACTTAGGTTTCAAGGATGAAAGATTGGAACATAGGCAATCATTTCATGGAGATGGTATTGGTAATTTATATATTGGAAGGCAGAATTGGAACATGAAATTTAAGGATGCTACCTCTGCTGCTCAAGCAGCGGCTGAGTTTGCAGAACATGCAAGCCTAGCTCCCAAAGCTGTTGTAGAACTTTCAAGGCAATATTGTTTTGATGATGGTGGTTCATGCCACTTAGGTTTAAAGGATGAAAGGTTGTAACATGGGAAATCATTTCATGGAGATGGTAATTTTTTTGTTGGCAAGCAGAATTTGGAACATGAAATTTAAGGATGCTACCTCTGCTGCTCAAGGAGCGGCTGAGTTTGCAAAACATGCAAGCCTAGCTGCCAGAGCTATTATAGAACTTTCAAGGCAATATTGTTTTGATGATGGTGGTTCATGCCACTTAGGTTTCAAAGATGAAAGGTTGGAACATGGGCAATCATTTCCTGGAGATGGTAATGGTAATTGTTCAGTTGGCAGGCAAAATTGGAACATGAAATTAAAGGATGCTACCTCTGCTGCTCAAGCAGCGGCTGAGATTACAGAATATGCAGGCCTAGCTGCCAGAGCTATTGTAGAACTTTCAAGGGAATATTTTGTTGATGATGGTGGTTCATGCCACGTAGGTTTCAAGGAAGAAAGGTTGTAACATGGGCAATCATTTCATGGAGATGGTATTTTTTTTTTGGCAAGCAGAATTGGAACATGAAATTCAAGGATGCTACCTCTGTTGCTCAAGCAGCGGCTGAGTTTGCAGAACATGCAAGCCTAGCTACCAGAGCTATTGTAGAACATTCAAGGCAATATTATGTTGATGATGCTGGTTCATGCCACTTGGTTTCAAGGATAAAAAGTTGGAATATGGGCAATCATTTCATGGAGATGGTAATGGTAATTTTTCTATTGGCAGGCAGAATTGGAACATGAAATTTAAGGATGCTATCGTTGCTGCTCAAGCAGAGACTGAGTTTGCAGAACATGCAAGCCTAGCTGCAAGAGCTGTTATAGAACTTTCAAAACAATATTGTGTTGATGATGGTGATTCATGCCACTTAGGTTTCAAGGATGAATGGTTGGAACATGGGCAATCATTTCCTGGAGATGGTAATGGTAATTATTCAGTTGGCAGGCAGAATTGGAACATGAAATTAAAGGATGCTACCTCTGCTGCTCAAGCAGCGGCTAAGTTTACAGAACATGCAGGGCTAGCTGCCAGAGCTGTTGTAGAACTTTCAAGGCAATATTGTTTTGATGATGGTGGTTCATTCCACTTAGGATTCAAGGATGAAAGGTTGTAACATGGGCAATCATTTCATGGAGATGGTAATTTGTTTGTTGGCAAGCAGAATTTGGAACATGAAATTTAAGGATGCTACCTCTGCTGCTCAAGCAGCGGCTGAGTTTGCAAAACATGCAAGCCTAGCTGCCAGAGCTATTATAGAACTTTCAAGGCAATATTGTGTTGATGATAGTGGTTCATGCCACTTGGTTTCAAGGATAAAAAGTTGGAATATGGGCAATCATATCATGGAGATGGAAATGGTAATTTTTCTATTGGCAAGTAGAATTGGAACATGAAATTTAAGGATGCTACCTCTGCTGCTCAAGCAGCTGCTGAGATTACAGAACATGCAGGCCTAGCTGGCAGAGCTGTTGTAGAACTTTCAAGGCAATATTGTGTTGATGATGGTGGTTCATGCCACTTAGGTTTCAAGGATGAAAGGTTGTAACATGGGCAATCATTTCATGGAGATGGTAATTTTTTTGTTGGCAAGCAGAATTGGAACATGAAATTTAAGGATGCTACCTCTGCTGCTCAAGCAGCGGCTGAGTTTGCAGAACATGCAAGCCTAGCTACCAGAGCTATTGTAGAACTTTCAAGGCAATATTATATTGATGATGCTGGTTCATGCCACTAGGTTTCAAGGATAAAAAGTTTGAATATGGGCAATCATATCATGGAGATGGTAATGGTAATTTTTCTATTGGCAAGTAGAATTGCAACATGAAATTTAAGGATGCTACCTCTACTGCTCAAGTAGCGACTGAGTTTACAGAACATGCAAGCCTAACTGCCAGCGCTATTGTAGAACTTTCAAGGCAATATTGTGTTGATGATGGTGGTTCATGCCACTTAGTTTTCAAGGATGAAAGGTTGGAACATGGGCAATCATTTCCTTGAGATGGTAATGGAAATTTTTCTGTTGGAAGGCAGAATTGGAACATGAAATTTAAGGATGCTACCTCTACTGCTCAAGCAGCGGTTGAGTTTGCAGAACATGCAAGCCTAGCTGCCAGAGGTGCTGTAGAACTTTTAAGGCAATATTGTGTTGATGATGGTGGTTCATGCCACTTAGGTTTCAAGGATGAAAGTTTGGAACATGCACAATCATTTCCTGGAGATGGTAATGGTAATTTTTTTGTTGGCAGGCAGAATTGGAACATGAAATTTAAGGATGCTACATCTGGTGCTCAAGCAGCGTCTTAGTTTGCAGAACATGCAAGCCTAGCTGCCAAAGCTATTGTAGAACTTTCAAGGCAATATTGTGTTGATGATGGTGGTTCATGCCACTTAGGTTTCAAGGATGAAAGGTTGGAACATGGACAATCATTTCCTTGAGATGGTAATGGTAATCTTTCAATTGGCAGGCAGAATTGGAACATGAAATTTAAGAATACTAACCTTGCTGCTCAAGCAGCGACTGAATTTGCAGAACATGCAAGCTTCGCTGCCAGAGCTGTTGTAGAACTTTAAAGGCAATATTGTGTTGATGATGGTGGTTCATGCCACTTAGGTGTCAAGGATGAAAGGTTGTAACATGGGTAATCATTTCATGGAGATGGTAATTTTTTTATTGGCATGCAGAATTGGAACATGAAATTTAAGGATGCTACCTCTGTTGCTCAAGCAGCGTCTTAGTTTGCAGAACATGCAAGCCTAGCTGCCAAAGCTATTGTAGAACTTTCAAGGCAATATTGTGTTGATGATGGTGGTTCATGCCACTTAGATTTCAAGGATGAAATGTGGGAACATGCGCAATCATTTCCTGGAGATGGTAATAGTAATTTTTTAGTTGGTAGGCAGAATTGGAACATGAAATTTAAGGATGCTACCTCTGCTGCACAAGTAGCGGCTGAGTTTGCAGAATATGCAAGCCTAGCTGCCAGAGCTATTGTAGAACTAACAAGGCAATATTTTGTTGATGATGTTGGTTCATGCCACTTAGGTTTCAAGGATGAAAGGTTGGAACATGGGCAATCATTTCCTGGAGATGGTAATGGTAATTTTTCTGTTGGTAGGCAGAATTGGAACATGAAATTTAAGGATGCTACCTCTGCCTCTCAAGCAGCGGCTGAGTTTGCAGAACATGCAAGCCTGGCTGCCAGAGCTGTTGTAGAACTTTCAAGGCAATATTGTGTTGATGATGGTGGTTCATGCCACTTAGTTTTCAAGGATGAAAGGTTGGAACATGGGCAATCATTTCCTTGAGATGGTAATGGTAATTTTTCTGTTGGAAGGCAGAATTGGAGCATGAAATTTAGGATGCTACCTCTACTGCTCAAGCAGCGGTTGAGTTTGCAGAACATGCAAGCCTAGCTGCCAGAGGTGCTGTAGAACTTTCAAGGCAATATTGTGTTGATGATGGTGGTTCATGCCACTTAGGTTTCAAGGATGAAATTTTGGAACATGCGCTATCATTTCCTCGAGATGGTAATGGTAATTTTTTTGTTGGCAGGCAGAATTGGAACATGAAATTTAAGGATGCTACCTCTGGTGCTCATGCAGCGTCTGAGTTTGCAGAACATGCAAGCCTAGCTGCCAAAGTTATTGTAGAACTTTCAAGGCAATATTGTGTTCATGATGTTGGTTCATGCCACTTAGGTTTCAAGGATGAAAGGTTGGAACATGGACAATCATTTCTTGGAGATGGTAATGATAAGTTTTTCTGTTGGCAGGAAGAATTAGATCATGAAATTTAAGGATGCTACCTTTGCTGCTCAAGCAGCGGCTGAGCTTGCAGAACATGCAAGCCCAGCTGCCAGAGGTGCTGTAGAACTTTCAAAGCAATATTGTATTGATGGTGGTGGTTCAAGCCACTTAGGTTTCAAGGATGAAAGGTTTGAACATGGGCAATCATTTCCTGGAGATGGTAATTTTTATGATGGCAAGCAGAATTGGAACAAGAAATTTAAGGATGCTACCTCTGCTGCTCAAAAAGCGGCTGAGTTTGCAAAACATGCAAGCCTAGCTGCCAGAGCTGTTGTAGACCTTTCAAGGTAATATTGTAATAGTGATTGTGGTTCACGCCACTTAGGTTTCAAGGATGAATGGTTGGAACATGGGCAATCATTTCATGGAGATGGTAATGGTAATTTTTCTATTGGCAGGCATAATTGGAACACGAAATTTAAGGATGCTGCCTCTTCTGCTCAAGTAGCGACTGAGTTTGTAGAACATGCAAGCCTAACTGTTAGAGATATTGTAGAACTTTCAAAGCAATATTGTGTTGATGATGGTGGTTCATGCCACTTAGTTTTCAAGGATGAAACTTTGGAACATGGGCAATCATTTCCTTGAGATGGTAATGGTAATTTTTCAGTTGGCAGGGAGAATTGGAACATGAAATTTAAGGATGCTACCTCTGCTGCTCAAGCAGCGGCTGAGTTTGCAAAACATGCAAGCCTAGCTGCCAGAGCTATTGTAGAACTTTTAAGGAAATATTGCGTTGATGATGATGGTTCATGCCACTTATTTTCTAAGGATGAAAGGATGGAACATGGGCAATCATTTCCTGGAGATGGTAATTTTTCTGTAGGCAGTTAGAATTGGAACATGAAATTTAAGGATGCTACCTCTGCTGCTCAAGTAGCCGCTGAATTTGCAGAACATGCAAGCCTAGCTGCCAGAGCTGTTATAGAACTTTCAAGGAAATATTGTGTTGATGATGGTGGTTCATGCCACTTAGGTTTCAAGGATGAAAGGTTGGAACATGGGCAATCATTTCCTGGAGATGGTAAATTTTCTGTTGGCAGGAAAATTGGAACATAAAATTTACGGATGCTACCTCTGGTGCTCTAGCACCGGCTGAGTTTGCAGAACATGCAAGCCTAGCTGCCAGAGCTGTTGTAGAACTTTCAAGGAAATATTGCGTTGATGATGGTGGTTCATGCCACTTAGTTTTTATGGATGAAAGGTTGGAACATGGGCAATCATTTCCTTGAGATGGTAATGGTAATTTTTCTGTTGGAAGGCAGAATTGGAACATGAAATTTAAGGATGCTACCTCTACTGCTCAAGCAGCGGTTGAGTTTGCAGAATATGCAAGCCTAGCTGCCAGAGGTGCTGTAGAACTTTCAAGGCAATATTGTGTTGATGATGGTGGTTCATGCCACTTAGGTTTCAAGGATGAAAATTTGGAACATGCGCTATCATTTCCTCGAGATGGTAATGGTAATTTTTTTGTTGGCAGGCAGAATTGGAACATGAAATTTAAGGATGCTACCTCTGGTGCTCAAGCAGCGTCTGAGTTTGCAGAACATGCAAGCCTATCTGCCAAAGTTATTGTAGAACTTTCAAGGCAATATTGTGTTGATGATGTTGGTTCATGCCACTTAGGTTTCAAGGATGAAAGGTTGGAACATGGACAATCATTTCTTGGAGATGGTAATGATAAGTTTTCTGTTGGCAGGAAGAATTAGATCATGAAATTTAAGGATGCTACCTTTGCTGCTCAAGCAGCGGCTGAGCTTGCAGAACATGCAAGCCTAGCTGCCAGAGGTGCTGTAGAACTTTCAAGGCAATATTGTATTGATGGTGGTTCAAGCCACTTAGGTTTCAAGGATGAAAGGTTTGAACATGGGCAATCATTTCCTGGAGATGGTAATTCTTCTGATGGCAAGCAGAATTGGAACAAGAAATTTAAGGATGCTACCTCTGCTGCTCAAAAAGCGGCTGAGTTTGCAAAACATGCAAGCCTAGCTGCCAGAGCTGTTGTAGACCTTTCAAGGTAATATTGTGATAGTGATTGTGGTTCACGCCACTTAGGTTTCAAGGATGAATGGTTGGAACATGGGCAATCATTTCATGGAGATGGTAATGGTAATTTTTCTATTGGCAAGCATAATTGGAACACGAAATTTAAGGATGCTGCCTCTTCTGCTCAAGTAGCGACTGAGTTTGTAGAACATGCAAGCCTAACTGTTAGAGATATTGTAGAACTTTCAAAGCAATATTGTGTTGATGATGGTGGTTCATGCCACTTAGTTTTCAAGGATGAAACTTTGGAACATGGGCAATCATTTCCTTGAGATGGTAATGGTAATGTTTCAGTTGGCAGGGAGAATTGGAACATGAAATTTAAGGATGCTACCTCTGCTGCTCAAGCAGCGGCTGAGTTTGCAGAACATGCAAGCCTAGCTGCCAGAGCTATTGTAGAACTTTTAAGGAAATATTGCGTTGATGATGATGGTTCATGCCACTTATTTTCTAAGGATGAAAGGATGGAACATGGGCAATCATTTCCTGGAGATGGTAATTTTTCTGTAGGCAGTTAGAATTGGAACATGAAATTTAAGGATGCTACCTCTGCTGCTCAAGCAGCCGCTGAATTTGCAGAACATGCAAGCCTAGCTGCCAGAGCTGTTATAGAACTTTCAAGGAAATATTGTGTTGATGATGGTGGTTCATGCCACTTAGGTTTCAAGGATGAAAGGTTGGAACATGGGCAATCATTTCCTGGAGATGGTAAATTTTCTGTTGGCAGGAAAATTGGAACATAAAATTTACGGATGCTACCTCTGGTGCTCTAGCACCGGCTGAGTTTGCAGAACATGCAAGCCTAGCTGCCAGAGCTGTTGTAGAACTTTCAAGGAAATATTGCGTTGATGATGGTGGTTCATGCCACTTAGTTTTTATGGATGAAAGGTTGGAACATGGGCAATCATTTCCTTGAGATGGTAATGGTAATTTTTCTGTTGGAAGGCAGAATTGGAACATGAAATTTAAGGATGCTACCTCTACTGCTCAAGCAGCGGTTGAGTTTGCAGAATATGCAAGCCTAGCGGCCAGAGGTGCTGTAGAACTTTCAAGGCAATATTGTGTTGATGATGGTGGTTCATGCCACTTAGGTTTCAAGGATGAAAATTTGGAACATGCGCTATCATTTCCTCGAGATGGTAATGGTAATTTTTTTGTTGGCAGGCAGAATTGGAACATGAAATTTAAGGATGCTACCTCTGGTGCTCAAGCAGCGTCTGAGTTTGCAGAACATGCAAGCCTATCTGCCAAAGTTATTGTAGAACTTTCAAGGCAATATTGTGTTGATGATGTTGGTTCATGCCACTTAGGTTTCAAGGATGAAAGGTTGGAACATGGACAATCATTTCTTGGAGATGGTAATGATAAGTTTTCTGTTGGCAGGAAGAATTAGATCATGAAATTTAAGGATGCTACCTTTGCTGCTCAAGCAGCGGATGAGCTTGCAGAACATGCAAGCCTAGCTGCCAGAGGTGCTGTAGAACTTTCAAGGCAATATTGTATTGATGGTGGTTCAAGCCACTTAGGTTTCAAGGATGAAAGGTTTGAACATGGGCAATCATTTCCTGGAGATGGTAATTCTTCTGATGGCAAGCAGAATTGGAATAAGAAATTTAAGGATGCTACCTCTGCTGCGCAAAAAGCGGCTGAGTTTGCAAAACATGCAAGCCTAGCTGCCAGAGCTGTTGTAGACCTTTCAAGGTAATATTGTGATAGTGATTGTGGTTCACGCCACTTAGGTTTCAAGGATGAATGGTTGGAACATGGGCAATCATTTCATGGAGATGGTAATGGTAAATTTTCTATTGGCAGGCATAATTGGAACACGAAATTTAAGGATGCTGCCTCTTCTGCTCAAGTAGCGACTGAGTTTGTAGAACATGCAAGCCTAACTGTTAGAGATATTGTAGAACTTTCAAAGCAATATTGTGTTGATGATGGTGGTTCATGCCACTTAGTTTTCATGGATGAAAGTTTGGAACATGGGCAATCATTTCCTTGAGATGGTAATGGTAATTTTTCAGTTGGCAGGGAGAATTGGAACATGAAATTTAAGGATGCTACCTCTGCTGCTCAAGCAGCGGCTGAGTTTGCAGAACATGCAAGCCTAGCTGCCAGAGCTATTGTAGAACTTTTAAGGAAATATTGCGTTGATGATGATGGTTCATGCCACTTATTTTCTAAGGATGAAAGGATGGAACATGGGCAATCATTTCCTGGAGATGGTAATTTTTCTGTAGGCAGTTAGAATTGGAACATGAAATTTAAGGATGCTACCTCTGCTGCTCAAGCAGCCGCTGAATTTGCAGAACATGCAAGCCTAGCTGCCAGAGATGTTATAGAACTTTCAAGGAAATATTGTGTTGATGATGGTGGTTCATGCCACTTAGGTTTCAAGGATGAAAGGTTGGAACATGGGCAATCATTTCCTGGAGATGGTAAATTTTTTGTTGGCAGGAAAATTGGAACATAAAATTTACGGATGCTACCTCTAGTGATCTAGCACCGGCTGAGTTTGCAGAACATGCAAGCCTAGCTGCCAGAGCTGTTGTAGAACTTTCAAGGAAATATTGCGTTGATGATGGTGGTTCATGCCACTTAGTTTTTATGGATGAAAGGATGGAACATGGGCAATCATTTCCTGGAGATGGTAATTTTTCTGTAGGCCGGTAGAATTGGAACATGCAATTTAAGGATGCTACCTCTGCTGCTCAAGCAGTGGCTGAGTTTGCAGAACAAGCAATCCTAGCTGCCAGAGCTGTTATAGAACTTTCAAGGAAATATTGTGTTGATGATGGTGGTTCATGCCACTTAGGTTTCAAGGATGAAAGCTTGGAACATGGGCAATAATTTCCTGGAGATGGAAAATTTTCTGTTGGCAGGAAAATTGGAACATGAAATTTACGGATGCTTCCTCTGCTGCTCAAGCTACGGCTGAGTTTGCAGAACATGCAAGCCTAGCTGCCACAGCTGTTGTAGAACTTTCAATGAAATATTGCGTTGATGATGGTGGTTCATGCTACTTAGTTTTTAAGGATGAAAGGATGGAAAATGGGCAATCATTTCCTGGAGATGGTGATGGTAATGTTTCTGTTGGCAGGCAGAATTGGAACATGAAATTTAAGGATGCTACCTCTGCTGCTCAAGCAGCGGCTGAGTTTGTAGAGCATGCAAGCCTAGCTGCCAGAGCTGTTGTAGAACTTTCAAGCCAATATTGTGTTGATGATGGTGGTTCATGCTACTTAGTTTTGAAGGATGAAAGGTTGAAACATAGGCAATCATTTCCTAGAGATGGTAATTTTTCTGTTGGCAGGCAGAATTGGAACAAGAAATTTAAAGATGCTACCTCTGCTGCCCAAGCAGCGGCTGAGTTTGCAGAACATGCAAGCCTAGCTGCCAGAGCTATTGTAGAACTTTTAAGGAAATATTGCGTTGATGATGATGGTTCATGCCACTTATTTTCTAAGGATGAAAGGATGGAACATGGGCAATCATTTCCTGGAGATGGTAATTTTTCTGTAGGCAGTTAGAATTGGAACATGAAATTTAAGGATGCTACCTCTGCTGCTCAAGCAGCCGCTGAATTTGCAGAACATGCAAGCCTAGCTGCCAGAGCTGTTATAGAACTTTCAAGGAAAGATTGTGTTGATGATGGTGGTTCATGCCACTTAGGTTTCAAGGATGAAAGGTTGGAACATGGGCAATCATTTCCTGGAGATGTAAATTTTCTGTTGGCAGGAAAATTGGAACATAAAATTTACGGATGCTACCTCTGGTGCTCTAGCACCGGCTGAGTTTGCAGAACATGCAAGCCTAGCTGCCAGAGCTGTTGTAGAACTTTCAAGGAAATATTGCGTTGATGATGGTGGTTCATGCCACTTAGTTTTTATGGATGAAAGGATGGAACATGGGCAATCATTTCCTGGAGATGGTAATTTTTCTGTAGGCCGGTAGAATTGGAACATGAAATTTAAGGATGCTACCTCTGCTGCTCAAGAAGTGGCTGAGTTTGCAGAACAAGCAAGCCTAGCTGCCAGAGATGTTATAGAACTTTCAAGGAAATATTGTGTTTATGATGGTGGTTCATGCCACTTAGGTTTCAAGGATGAAAGCTTGGAACATGGGCAATAATTTCCTGGAGATGGAAAATTTTCTGTTGGCAGGAAAATTGGAACATGAAATTTACGGATGCTTCCTCTGCTGCTCAAGCTACGGCTGAGTTTGCAGAACATGCAAGCCTAGCTGCCAGAGCTGTTGTAGAACTTTCAAGGAAATATTGCGTTGATGATGGTGGTTCATGCTACTTAGTTTTTAAGGATGAAAGGATGGAAAATGGGCAATCATTTCCTGGAGATGGTAATTTTTCAGTAGGCAGGTAGAATTGGAACTTGAAATTTAAGGATGCTACCTCTGCTGCTCAAGCAGCGGCTGAGTTTGCAGAACATGCAAGCCTAGCTGCCAGAGCTGTTATAGAACTTTCAAGGAAATATTGTGTTGATGATTGTGGTTCATGCCACTTAGGTTTCAAGGATGAAAGGTTGGAACATGGGAAATTATTTCCTGGAGATGGTAATGGTAATTTTTCTGTTGGTCGGCATAATTGGAACATGAAATTTAAGGATGCTACCTCTGCCTCTCAAGCAGCGGCTGAGTTTGCAGAACATGCAAGCCTGGCTGCCAGAGCTGTTATAGAACTTTCAAGGAAATATTGTGTTGATGATGGTGGTTCATGCCACTTAGGTTTCAAGGATGAAAGGTTGGAACATGGGCAATCATTTCCTTGAGATGGTAATGGTAATTTTTCTGTTGGAAGGCAGAATTGGAACATGAAATTTAAGGATGCTACCTCTGCTGCTCAAGCAGCGGCTGAGTTTGCAGAACATGCAAGCCTAGCTGCCAGAGCTGTTATAGAACTTTAAGGAAATATTGTGTTGATGATGGTGGTTCATGCCACTTAGGTTTCAAGGATGAAAGCTTGGAACATGGGCAATCATTTCCTGCAGATGGAAAATTTTCTGTTGGCAGGAAAATTGGAACATGAAATTTACGGATGCTTCCTCTGCTGCTCAAGCAACAACTGAGTTTGCAGAACATGCAAGCCTAGCTGCTAGAGCTGTTGTAGAACTTTCAAGGAAATATTGTGTTGATGATGGTGGTTCATGCTACTTAGTTTTTAAGGATGAAAGGATGGAAAATGGGTAATCATTTCATGGAGATGGTAATTTTTTTGTTGGCAGGCAAAATTGGAACATGAAATTTAAGGATGCTACTTCTGCTGCTCAAGCAGCGGCTGAGTTTGCAGAACATGCAAGCCTAGCTGCCAGAGGTGCTGTAGAACTTTCAAGGCAATATTGTGTTGATGGTGGTGGTTCATGCCACTTAGGTTTCAAGGATGAAAGGTTGGAACATGGGCAATCATTTCCTCGAGATGTTAATGGTAAATTTTCTGTTGGCATGCAGAATTGGAACATGAAATTTAAGGATTCTACCTCTGTTGGTCAAGCAGCGGCTGAGTTTGCAGAACTTGCAAGCCTGGCTGCCAGAGCTGTTGTAGAACTTTCAAGGCAATATTGTGTTGATGATGGTTGTTCATGCCACTTAGGTTTCAAGGATGAAAGGTTGGAACATGGGCAATCATTTCCTTGAGATGGTAATGGTAATTTTTCTGTTGGAAGGCAGAATTGAACATGAAACTTAAGGATGCTACCTCTGCTGCTCAAGCAGCGGCTGAGTTTGCAGAACATGCAAGCCTAGCTGCCAGAGGTACTGTAGAACTTTCAAGGAAATATTGTGTTGATGATGGTGGTTCATGCCACTTAGGTTTCATGGATGAAAGTTTGGAACATGGGCAATCATTTCCCTGAGATGGTAATGGTAACGTTTTTGCTGGCAGGCAGAATTGGAACATGAAATTTAAGGATGCTACCTCTGCTGCTCAAGCAGCGTCTGAGTTTGCAGAACATGCAAGCCTAGTTGCCAGAGCTGTTGTAGAACTTTCAAGGTAATATTGTGTTGATGATTGTGGTTCATGCCACTTAGGTTTCAAGGATGAAAGGTTGGAACATGGGCAATCATTTCCTGGAGATGGTAATGGTAATTTTTCTGTTGGTAGGCAGAATTGGAACATGAATTTTAAGGATGCTACCTCTGCCTCTCAAGCAGCGGCGGAGTTTGCAGAACATGCAAGCTTGGCTGCCAGAGCTGTTGTAGAACTTTCAAGGCAATATTGTGTTGATGATGGTGGTTCATGCCACTTAGGTTTCAAGGATGAAAGGTTGGAACATGAGCAATCATTTTCTTGAGATGGTAATGGTAATATTTCTGTTGGCAGGCAGAATTGGGACATGAAATTTAAGGATTCTAACTCTGCTGCTCAAGCAGCGGCTGAATTTACAGAACATGCAAGCTTCGCTACCAGAGCTGTTGTAGAACTTTAAAGGCAATATTGTGTTGATGATGGTGGTTCATGCCACTTTGGTTTCAAGGATAAAAGGTTGGAACATGTGCAATCATTTCCTGGAGATGGTAATGATAATTTTTCTGTTAGCAGGCAGAATTGGAACATAAAATTTAAGGATGCTACCTCTACTGCACAAGCAGCGGCTGAATTTGCAGAATATGCAAGCCTAGCTACCAGAGCTGTTATAGAAATTTCAAGGAAATATTGTGTTGATGATGGTGGTTCATGCCACTTAGGTTTCAAGGATGAAAGGTTGGAACATGGGCAATCATTTCTTGGAGATGGTAGATTTTCTGTTGGCATGAAAATTGGAACATAAAATTTACGGATCCAACCTCTGGTGCTCAAGCACCGGCTGAGTTTGCAGAACATGCAAGCCTAGCTGCCAGAGCTGTTGTAGAAGTTTCAAGGAAATATTGCGTTGATGATGGTGGTTCATGCAACTTAGTTTTTATGGATGAAAGGATGGAAAATGGGCAATCCTTTCCTGGAGATGGTAATGGTAATTTTTCTATTGGCAGGCATAATTGGAACATGAAATTTAAGGATGCTGCCTCTGCTGCTCAAGTAGCGACTGAGTTTGTAGAACATGCAAGCCTAACTGTTAGAGCTATTGTAGAACTTTAAAAGCAATATTGTGTTGATGATGGTGGTTCATGCCACTTAGTTTTCAAGGATGAAAGGTTGGAATATGGGCAATCATTTCCTTGAGATGGTAATGGTAATTTTTCTGTTGGCAGGCAGAATTGGAACATGAAATTTAAGGATGCTACCTCTGCTGCTCAAGCAGCGGCTGAGTTTGCAGAACATGCAAGCCTAGCTACCAGAGCTGTTCTAGAACTTTTAAGGAAATATTGCGTTGATGATGATGGTTCATGCCACTTAGTTTCTAAGGATGAAAGGATGGAACATGGGCAATTATTTCCTGGAGATGGTAATTTTTCTGTAGGCTGGTAGAATTGGAACATGAAATTTAAGGATGCTACCTCTGCTGCTCAAGCAGTGGCTGAATTTGCAGAACATGCAAGCCTAGCTGCCAGAGTTGTTATAGAACTTTCAAGGAAATATTGTGTTGATGATGGTGGTTCATGCCACTTAGGTTTCAAGGATGAAAGGTTGGAACATGGGCAATCATTTCCTGGAGATGGTAAATTTTCTGTTGGCATGAAAATTGGAACATAAAATTTACGGATCCAACCTCTGGTGCTCAAGCACCGGCTGAGTTTGCAGAACATGCAAGCCTAGCTGCCAGAGCTGTTGTAGAACTTTCAAGGAAATATTGCGTTGATGATGGTGGTTCATGCCACTTAGTTTTTATGGATGAAAGGATGGAAAATGGGCAATCATTTCCTGGAGATGGTAATTTTTCTGTAGGCAGGTAGAATTGGAACATGAAATTTAAGGATGCTACCTCTGCTGCTCAAGCAGCGGCTGAGTTTGCAGAACATGCAAGCCTAGCTGCCAGAGCTGTTGTAGAACTTTTAAGGAAATATTGCGTTGATGATGATGGTTCATGCCACTTAGTTTCTAAGGATGAAAGGATGGAACATGGGCAATCATTTCCTGGAGATGGTAATTTTTCTGTTGGCAGGAAAATTGGAACATGAAATTTACGGATGCTTCCTCTGCTGCTCAAGCAACGGCTGAGTTTGTAGAACATGCAACACTAGCTGCCAGAGCTGTTGTAGAACTTTCAAGGAAATATTGCGTTGATGATGGTGGTTCATGCTACTTAGTTTTTAAGGTTGAAAGAATGGAAAATGGGCAATCATTTCCTGGAGATGGTAATTTTTCTGTAGGCAGGTAGAATTGGAACATGAAATTTAAGGATGCTACCTCTGCTGCTCAAGCAGCGGCTGAATTTGCAGAACATGCAAGCCTAGCTGCCAGAGCTGTTGTAGAACTTTCAAGGAAATATTGCGTTGATGATGGTGGTTCATGCCACTTAGTTTTTATGGATGAAAAGATGGAAAATGGGCAATCTTTTCCTGGAGATGGTAATTTTTCTGTAGGCATGAAAATTGGAACATAAAATTTACGGATCCAACCTCTGGTGCTCAAGCACCGGCTGAGTTTGCAGAACATGCAAGCCTAGCTGCCAGAGGTGCTGTAGAACTTTCAAGGCAATATTGTGTTGATGGTGGTGGTTCATGACACTTAAGGTTTCAAGGATGAAAGGTTGGAACATGGGCAATCATTTCCTCGAGATGTTAATGGTAAATTTTCTGTTGGCATGAAGAATTGGAACATGAAATTTAAGGATTCTACCTCTGTTGGTCAAGCAGCGGCTGAGTTTGCAGAACTTGCAAGCCTGGCTGCTAGAGTTGTTGTAGAACTTTCAAGGCAATATTGTGTTGATGATGGTTGTTCATGCCACTTAGGTTTCAAGGATGAAAGGTTGGAACATGGGCAATCATTTCCTTGAGATGGTAATGGTAATTTTTCTGTTGGAAGGCAGAATTGAACATGAAACTTAAGGATGCTACCTCTGCTGCTCAAGCAGCGGCTGAGTTTGCAGAACATGCAAGCCTAGCTGCCAGAGGTACTGTAGAACTTTCAAGGAAATATTGTGTTGATGGTGGTGGTTCATGCCACTTAGGTTTCATGGATGAAAGTTTGGAACATGGGCAATCATTTCCCTGAGATGGTAATGGTAAGTTTTTTGCTGGCAGGCAGAATTGGAACATGAAATTTAAGGATGCTACCTCTGCTGCTCAAGCAGCGTCTGAGTTTGCAGAACATGCAAGCCTAGTTGCCAGAGCTGTTGTAGAACTTTCAAGGTAATATTGTGTTGATGATTGTGGTTCATGCCACTTAGGTTTCAAGGATGAAAGGTTGGAACATGGGCAATCATTTCCTGGAGATGGTAATGGTAATTTTTCTGTTGGTACGCAGAATTGGAACATGAAATTTAAGGATGCTACCTCTGCCTCTCAAGCAGCGGCGGAGTTTGCAGAACATGCAAGCTTGGCTGCCAGAGCTGTTGTAGAACATTCAAGGCAATATTGTGTTGATGATGGTGGTTCATGCCACTTAGGTTTCAAGGATGAAAGGTTGGAACATGAGCAATCATTTTCTTGAGATGGTAATGGTAATATTTCTGTTGGCAGGCAGAATTGGGACATGAAATTTAAGGATACTAACTCTGCTGCTCAAGCAGCGGCTGAATTTACAGAACATGCAAGCTTCGCTACCAGAGCTGTTGTAGAACTTTAAAGGCAATATTGTGTTGATGATGGTGGTTCATGCCACTTTGGTTTCAAGGATAAAAGGTTGGAACATGTGCAATCATTTCCTGGAGATGGTAATGGTAATTTTTCTGTTAGCAGGCAGAATTGGAACATAAAATTTAAGGATGCTACCTCTACTGCACAAGTAGCGGCTGAGTTTGCAGAATATGCAAGCCTAGCTGCCAGAGCTATTGTAGAACTTTCAAGGCAATATTGTGTTGATGATGTTGGTTCATGCCACTTAGGTTTCAAGGATGAAAGGTTGGAACATGGGCAATCATTTCCTGGAGATGGTAAATTTTCTGTTGGCAGGAAAATTGGAACATAAAATTTACGGGTGCTGCCTCTGGTGCTCAAGCACCGGCTGAGTTGGTAGAACATGCAAGCCTAGCTACCAGAGCTATTGTAGAACTTTCAAGGAAATATTGCGTTGATGATGGTGGTTCATGCCACTTAGTTTTTATGGATGAAAGGATGGAACATGGGCAATCATTTCCTGGAGATGGTAATTTTTCTTTAGGCAGGTAGAATTGGAACATGAAATTTAAGGATGCTACCTCTGCTGCTCAAGCAGCGGCTGAGTTTGCAGAACATGCAAGCCTAGCTGCCAGAGCTGTTATAGAACTTTCAAGGAAATATATTGTTGATTATGGTGGTTCATGCCACTTAGGTTTCAAGGATGAAAGCTTGGAACATGGGCAATCATTTCCTGGAGATGGAAAATTTTCTGTTGGCAGGAAAATTGGAACATGAAATTTATGGATGCTTCCTCTGCTGCTCAAGCAACGGCTGAGTTTGTAGAACATGCAAGACTAGCTGCCAGAGCTGTTGTAGAACTTTCAAGGAAATATTGCGTTGATGATGGTGGTTCATGCTACTTAGTTTTGAAGGATGAAAGGTTGAAACATAGGCAATCATTTCCTAGAGATGGTAATTTTTCTGTTGGCAGGCAGAATTGGAACAAGAAATTTAAAGATGCTACCTCTGCTGCTCAAGCAGCGGCTGAATTTGCAGAACATGCAAGCCTAGCTGCCAGAGCTGTTGTAGAACTTTCAAGGAAATATTGCGTTGATGATGGTGGTTCATGCCACTTAGTTTTTATGGATGAAAAGATGGAAAATGGGCAATCTTTTCCTGGAGATGGTAATTTTTCTGTAGGCATGAAAATTGGAACATAAAATTTACGGATCCAACCTCTGGTGCTCAAGCACCGGCTGAGTTTGCAGAACATGCAAGCCTAGCTGCCAGAGGTGCTGTAGAACTTTCAAGGCAATATTGTGTTGATGGTGGTGGTTCATGACACTTAAGGTTTCAAGGATGAAAGGTTGGAACATGGGCAATCATTTCCTCGAGATGTTAATGGTAAATTTTCTGTTGGCATGAAGAATTGGAACATGAAATTTAAGGATTCTACCTCTGTTGGTCAAGCAGCGGCTGAGTTTGCAGAACTTGCAAGCCTGGCTGCTAGAGTTGTTGTAGAACTTTCAAGGCAATATTGTGTTGATGATGGTTGTTCATGCCACTTAGGTTTCAAGGATGAAAGGTTGGAACATGGGCAATCATTTCCTTGAGATGGTAATGGTAATTTTTCTGTTGGAAGGCAGAATTGAACATGAAACTTAAGGATGCTACCTCTGCTGCTCAAGCAGCGGCTGAGTTTGCAGAACATGCAAGCCTAGCTGCCAGAGGTACTGTAGAACTTTCAAGGAAATATTGTGTTGATGGTGGTGGTTCATGCCACTTAGGTTTCATGGATGAAAGTTTGGAACATGGGCAATCATTTCCCTGAGATGGTAATGGTAAGTTTTTTGCTGGCAGGCAGAATTGGAACATGAAATTTAAGGATGCTACCTCTGCTGCTCAAGCAGCGTCTGAGTTTGCAGAACATGCAAGCCTAGTTGCCAGAGCTGTTGTAGAACTTTCAAGGTAATATTGTGTTGATGATTGTGGTTCATGCCACTTAGGTTTCAAGGATGAAAGGTTGGAACATGGGCAATCATTTCCTGGAGATGGTAATGGTAATTTTTCTGTTGGTACGCAGAATTGGAACATGAAATTTAAGGATGCTACCTCTGCCTCTCAAGCAGCGGCGGAGTTTGCAGAACATGCAAGCTTGGCTGCCAGAGCTGTTGTAGAACATTCAAGGCAATATTGTGTTGATGATGGTGGTTCATGCCACTTAGGTTTCAAGGATGAAAGGTTGGAACATGAGCAATCATTTTCTTGAGATGGTAATGGTAATATTTCTGTTGGCAGGCAGAATTGGGACATGAAATTTAAGGATACTAACTCTGCTGCTCAAGCAGCGGCTGAATTTACAGAACATGCAAGCTTCGCTACCAGAGCTGTTGTAGAACTTTAAAGGCAATATTGTGTTGATGATGGTGGTTCATGCCACTTTGGTTTCAAGGATAAAAGGTTGGAACATGTGCAATCATTTCCTGGAGATGGTAATGGTAATTTTTCTGTTAGCAGGCAGAATTGGAACATAAAATTTAAGGATGCTACCTCTACTGCACAAGTAGCGGCTGAGTTTGCAGAATATGCAAGCCTAGCTGCCAGAGCTATTGTAGAACTTTCAAGGCAATATTGTGTTGATGATGTTGGTTCATGCCACTTAGGTTTCAAGGATGAAAGGTTGGAACATGGGCAATCATTTCCTGGAGATGGTAAATTTTCTGTTGGCAGGAAAATTGGAACATAAAATTTACGGGTGCTGCCTCTGGTGCTCAAGCACCGGCTGAGTTGGTAGAACATGCAAGCCTAGCTACCAGAGCTATTGTAGAACTTTCAAGGAAATATTGCGTTGATGATGGTGGTTCATGCCACTTAGTTTTTATGGATGAAAGGATGGAACATGGGCAATCATTTCCTGGAGATGGTAATTTTTCTTTAGGCAGGTAGAATTGGAACATGAAATTTAAGGATGCTACCTCTGCTGCTCAAGCAGCGGCTGAGTTTGCAGAACATGCAAGCCTAGCTGCCAGAGCTGTTATAGAACTTTCAAGGAAATATATTGTTGATTATGGTGGTTCATGCCACTTAGGTTTCAAGGATGAAAGCTTGGAACATGGGCAATCATTTCCTGGAGATGGAAAATTTTCTGTTGGCAGGAAAATTGGAACATGAAATTTATGGATGCTTCCTCTGCTGCTCAAGCAACGGCTGAGTTTGTAGAACATGCAAGACTAGCTGCCAGAGCTGTTGTAGAACTTTCAAGGAAATATTGCGTTGATGATGGTGGTTCATGCTACTTAGTTTTGAAGGATGAAAGGTTGAAACATAGGCAATCATTTCCTAGAGATGGTAATTTTTCTGTTGGCAGGCAGAATTGGAACAAGAAATTTAAAGATGCTACCTCTGCTGCTCAAGCAGCGGCTGAATTTGCAGAACATGCAAGCCTAGCTGCCAGAGCTGTTGTAGAACTTTCAAGGAAATATTGCGTTGATGATGGTGGTTCATGCCACTTAGTTTTTATGGATGAAAAGATGGAAAATGGGCAATCTTTTCCTGGAGATGGTAATTTTTCTGTAGGCATGAAAATTGGAACATAAAATTTACGGATCCAACCTCTGGTGCTCAAGCACCGGCTGAGTTTGCAGAACATGCAAGCCTAGCTGCCAGAGGTGCTGTAGAACTTTCAAGGCAATATTGTGTTGATGGTGGTGGTTCATGACACTTAAGGTTTCAAGGATGAAAGGTTGGAACATGGGCAATCATTTCCTCGAGATGTTAATGGTAAATTTTCTGTTGGCATGAAGAATTGGAACATGAAATTTAAGGATTCTACCTCTGTTGGTCAAGCAGCGGCTGAGTTTGCAGAACTTGCAAGCCTGGCTGCTAGAGTTGTTGTAGAACTTTCAAGGCAATATTGTGTTGATGATGGTTGTTCATGCCACTTAGGTTTCAAGGATGAAAGGTTGGAACATGGGCAATCATTTCCTTGAGATGGTAATGGTAATTTTTCTGTTGGAAGGCAGAATTGAACATGAAACTTAAGGATGCTACCTCTGCTGCTCAAGCAGCGGCTGAGTTTGCAGAACATGCAAGCCTAGCTGCCAGAGGTACTGTAGAACTTTCAAGGAAATATTGTGTTGATGGTGGTGGTTCATGCCACTTAGGTTTCATGGATGAAAGTTTGGAACATGGGCAATCATTTCCCTGAGATGGTAATGGTAAGTTTTTTGCTGGCAGGCAGAATTGGAACATGAAATTTAAGGATGCTACCTCTGCTGCTCAAGCAGCGTCTGAGTTTGCAGAACATGCAAGCCTAGTTGCCAGAGCTGTTGTAGAACTTTCAAGGTAATATTGTGTTGATGATTGTGGTTCATGCCACTTAGGTTTCAAGGATGAAAGGTTGGAACATGGGCAATCATTTCCTGGAGATGGTAATGGTAATTTTTCTGTTGGTACGCAGAATTGGAACATGAAATTTAAGGATGCTACCTCTGCCTCTCAAGCAGCGGCGGAGTTTGCAGAACATGCAAGCTTGGCTGCCAGAGCTGTTGTAGAACATTCAAGGCAATATTGTGTTGATGATGGTGGTTCATGCCACTTAGGTTTCAAGGATGAAAGGTTGGAACATGAGCAATCATTTTCTTGAGATGGTAATGGTAATATTTCTGTTGGCAGGCAGAATTGGGACATGAAATTTAAGGATACTAACTCTGCTGCTCAAGCAGCGGCTGAATTTACAGAACATGCAAGCTTCGCTACCAGAGCTGTTGTAGAACTTTAAAGGCAATATTGTGTTGATGATGGTGGTTCATGCCACTTTGGTTTCAAGGATAAAAGGTTGGAACATGTGCAATCATTTCCTGGAGATGGTAATGGTAATTTTTCTGTTAGCAGGCAGAATTGGAACATAAAATTTAAGGATGCTACCTCTACTGCACAAGTAGCGGCTGAGTTTGCAGAATATGCAAGCCTAGCTGCCAGAGCTATTGTAGAACTTTCAAGGCAATATTGTGTTGATGATGTTGGTTCATGCCACTTAGGTTTCAAGGATGAAAGGTTGGAACATGGGCAATCATTTCCTGGAGATGGTAAATTTTCTGTTGGCAGGAAAATTGGAACATAAAATTTACGGGTGCTGCCTCTGGTGCTCAAGCACCGGCTGAGTTGGTAGAACATGCAAGCCTAGCTACCAGAGCTATTGTAGAACTTTCAAGGAAATATTGCGTTGATGATGGTGGTTCATGCCACTTAGTTTTTATGGATGAAAGGATGGAACATGGGCAATCATTTCCTGGAGATGGTAATTTATCTTTAGGCAGGTAGAATTGGAACATGAAATTTAAGGATGCTACCTCTGCTGCTCAAGCAGCGGCTGAGTTTGCAGAACATGCAAGCCTAGCTGCCAGAGCTGTTATAGAACTTTCAAGGAAATATATTGTTGATTATGGTGGTTCATGCCACTTAGGTTTCAAGGATGAAAGCTTGGAACATGGGCAATCATTTCCTGGAGATGGAAAATTTTCTGTTGGCAGGAAAATTGGAACATGAAATTTATGGATGCTTCCTCTGCTGCTCAAGCAACGGCTGAGTTTGTAGAACATGCAAGACTAGCTGCCAGAGCTGTTGTAGAACTTTCAAGGAAATATTGCGTTGATGATGGTGGTTCATGCTACTTAGTTTTTAAGGTTGAAAGAATGGAAAATGGGCAATCATTTCCTGGAGATGGTAATTTTTCTGTAGGCAGGTAGAATTGGAACGTGAAATTTAAGGATGCTACCTCTGCTGCTCAAGCAGCGGCTGAGTTTGCAGAACATGCAAGCCTAGCTGCCAGAGCTGTTGTAGAACTTTTAAGGAAATATTGTGTTGATGATGATGGTTCATGCCACTTAGTTTCTAAGGATGAAAGGATGGAACATAGGCAATCATTTCCTGGAGATGGTAATTTTTCTGTAGGCAGGTAGAATTGGAACATGAAATTTAAGGATGCTACCTCTGCTGCCCAAGCAGCGGCTGAATTTCTAGAACATGCAAGCCTAGCTGCCAGAGCTGTTATAGAAATTTCAAGGAAATATTGTGTTGATGATGGTGGTTCATGCCACTTAGGTTTCAAGGATAAAAGGTTGGAACATGGGCAATCATTTCTTGGAGATGGTAAATTTTCTGTTGGCATGAAAATTGGAACATAAAATTTACGGATCCAACCTCTGGTGCTCAAGCACCGGCTGAGTTTGCAGAACATGCATGCCTAGCTGCCAGAGCTGTTGTAGAAGTTTCAAGGAAATATTGCGTTGATGATGGTGGTTCATGCAACTTAGTTTTTATGGATGAAAGGATGGAAAATGGGCAATCCTTTCCTGGATATGGTAATGGTAATTTTTCTATTGGCAGGCATAATTGGAACATGAAATTTAAGGATGCTGCCTCTGCTGCTCAAGTAGCGACTGAGTTTGTAGAACATGCAAGCCTAACTGTTAGAGCTATTGTAGAACTTTAAAAGCAATATTGTGTTGATGATGGTGGTTCATGCCACTTAGTTTTCAAGGATGAAAGGTTGGAATATGGGCAATCATTTCCTTGAGATGGTAATGGTAATTTTTCTGTTGGCAGGCAGAATTGGAACATGAAATTTAAGGATCCTACCTCTGCTGCTCAAGCAGCGACTGAGTTTGCAGAACATGCAAGCCTAGCTACCAGAGCTGTTCTAGAACTTTTAAGGAAATATTGCGTTGATGATGATGGTTCATGCCACTTAGTTTCTAAGGATGAAAGGATGGAACATGGGCAATCATTTCCTAGAGATGGTAATTTTTCTGTAGGCTGGTAGAATTGGAACATGAAATTTAAGGATGCTACCTCTGCTGCTCAAGCAGCGGCTGAATTTGCAGAACATGCAAGCCTAGCTGCCAGAGCTGTTATAGAACTTTCAAGGAAATATTGTGTTGATGATGGTGGTTCATGCCACTTAGGTTTCAAGGATGAAAGGTTGGAACATGGGCAATCATTTCCTGGAGATGGTAAATTTTCTGTTGGCATGAAAATTGGAACATAAAATTTACGGATCCAACCTCTGGTGCTCAAGCACCGGCTGAGTTTGCAGAACATGCAAGCCTAGCTGCCAGAGCTGTTGTAGAACTTTCAAGGAAATATTGCGTTGATGATGGTGGTTCATGCCACTTAGTTTTTATGGATGAAAGGATGGAAAATGGGCAATCATTTCCTGGAGATGGTAATTTTTCTGTAGGCAGGTAGAATTGGAACATGGAATTTAAGGATGCTACCTCTGCTGCTCAAGCAGCGGCTGAGTTTGCAGAACATGCAAGCCTAGCTGCCAGAGCTGTTGTAGAACTTTTAAGGAAATATTGCGTTGATGATGATGGTTCATGCCACTTAGTTTCTAAGGATGAAAGGATGGAACATGGGCAATCATTTCCTGGAGATGGTAATTTTTCTGTAGGCTGGTAGAATTGGAACATGAAATTTAAGGATGCTACCTCTGCTGCTCAAGCAGCGGCTGAATTTGCAGAACATGCAAGCCTAGCTGCCAGAGCTGTTATAGAACTTTCAAGGAAATATTGTGTTGATGATGGTGGTTCATGCCACTTAGGTTTCAAGGATGAAAGGTTGGAACATGGGCAATCATTTCCTGGAGATGGTAAATTTTCTGTTGGCATAAAAATTGGAACATAAAATTTACGGATCCAACCTCTGGTGCTCAAGCACCGGCTGAATTTGCAGAACATGCAAGCCTAGCTGCCAGAGCTGTTGTAGAACTTTCAAGGAAATATTGCGTTGATGATGGTGGTTCATGCCACTTAGTTTTTATGGATGAAAAGATGGAAAATGGGCAATCTTTTCCTGGAGATGGTAATTTTTCTGTAGGCAGGTAGAATTGGAACATGAAATTTAAGGATACTACCTCTGCTGCTCAAGCAGCGGCTGAGTTTGCAGAACATGCAAGCCTAGCTGCCAGAGCTGTTGTACAACTTTTAAGGAAATATTGCGTTGATGATGATGGTTCATGCCACTTAGTTTCTAAGGATGAAAGGATGGAACATGGACAATCATTTCCTGGAGATGGTAATTTTTCTTTAGGCAGGTAGAATTGGAACATGAAATTTAAGGATGCTACCTCTGCTGCTCAAGCAGCGGCTGAATTTGTAGAACATGCAAGCCTAGCTGCCAGAGCTTTTATAGAACTTTCAAGGAAATATTGTGTTGATGATGGTGGTTCATGCCACTTAGGTTTTAAGGATGAAAGGTTGGAACATGGGCAATCATTTCCTGGAGATGGTAAATTCTCTGTTGGCATGAAAATTGGAACATAAAATTTACGGATCCAACCTCTGGTGCTCAAGCACTTGCTGAGATTGCAGAACATGCAAGCCTAGCTGCCAGAGCTGTTGTAGAACTTTCAAGGAAATATTGCGTTGATGATGTGGTTCATGCCACTTAGTTTTTATGGATGAAAGGATGGAAAATGGGCAATCATTTACTGGAGATGGTAATTTTTCTGTAGGCAGGTAGAATTGGAACATGAAATTTAAGGATGCTACCTCTGCTGCTCAAGCAGCGGCTGAGTTTGCAGAACATGCAAGCCTAGCTGCCAGAGCTGTTGTAGAACTTTTAAGGAAATATTGCGTTGATGATGATGGTTCATGCCACTTAGTTTCTCAGGATGAAAGGATGGAACATTGGCAATCATTTCCTGGAGATTTAAGGATGCTACCTCTGCTGCTCAAGCAGCGGCTGAATTTGTAGAACATGCAAGCCTACCTGCCAGAGCTGTTATAGAACTTTCAAGGAAATATTGTGTTGATGATGGTGGTTCATGCCACTTAGGTTTCAAGGATGAAAGGTTGGAACATGGGCAATCATTTCCTGGAGATGGTAAATTTTCAGTTGGCATGAAAATTGGAACATAAAATTTACGGATCCTACCTCTGGTGCTCAAGCACCGGCCGAGTTTGCAGAACATGCAAGCCTAGCTGCCAGAGCTGTTATAGAACTTTCAAGGAAATATTACGTTGATGATGGTGGTTCATGCCACTTAGTTTTTATGGATGAAAGGATGGAACATGGGCAATCATTTTCTAGAGATGGTAATTTTTCTATAGGCAGGTAGAATTGGAGCATGAAATTTAAGGATGCTACCTCTGCTGCTCAAGCAGCGGCTGAGTTTGCAGAACATGCAAGCCTAGCTGCCAGAGGTGTTGTAGAACTTTCAAGGCAATATTGTGTTGATGACGGTGGTTCATTCCACTTAGGTTTCAAGGATGAAGGGTTGGAACATGGGCAATCATTTCATGGATATGGTAATGGTAATTTTTCTATTGGCAGGCATAATTGGAACATGAAATTTAAGGATGCTGCCTCTGCTGCTCAAGTAGCGACTGAGTTTGTAGAACATGCAAGCCTAACTGTTAGAGCTATTGTAGAACTTTAAAAGCAATATTGTGTTGATGATGGTGGTTCATGCCACTTAGTTTTCAAGGATGAAAGATTGGAACATGGGCAATCATTTCCTTGAGATGGTAATGGTAATTTTTCTATTGGCAGGCAGAATTGGAACATGAAATTTAAGGATGCTACCTTTGCTGCTCAAACAGCGGCTGAGTTTGCAGAACATGCAAGCCTAGCTGCCAGAGCTGTTCTAGAACTTTTAAGGAAATATTGCGTTGATGATGATGGTTCATGCCACTTAGTTTCTAAGGATTCAAGTATGGAACATGGGCAATCATTTCCTGGAGATGGTAATTTTTCTGTAGGCTGGTAGAATTGGAACATGAAATTTAAGGATGCTACCTCTGCTGCTCAAGCAGCGGCTGAATTTGCAGAACATGCAAGCCTAGCTGCCAGAGCTGTTATAGAACTTTCAAGGAAATATTGTTTTGATGATGGTGGTTCATGCCACTTAGGTTTCAAGGATGAAAGGTTGGAACATGGGCAATCATTTCCTGGAGATGGTAAATTTTCTGTTGGCAGGAAAATTGGAACATGAAATTTACGGATGCTACTTCTGCTGCTCAAGCACCGGCTAAGTTTGCAGAACATGCAAGCCTAGCTGCCAGAGCTGTTGTAGAACTTTCAAGCAAATATTGCGTTGATGATGGTAGTTCATGCCACTTAGTTTTTATGGATGAAAGGATGGAACATGGGCAATCATTTCCTGGAGATGGTAATTTTTCTGTAGGCGGGTAGAATTGGAACATGAAATTTAAGGATGCTACCTCTGCTGCTCAAGCAGCGGCTGAGTTTGCAGAACATGCAAGCCTAGCTGCCAGAGCTGTTATAAAACTTTCAAGGAAATATTGTGTTGATGATGGTGGTTCATGCCACTTGGTTTTCAAGGATGAAAGGTTGGAACATGGGCGATCATATCCTTGAGATGGTAATGATAATTTTTCTATTGGCATGCAGTATTGGAACATGAAATTTAAGCATGCTATCTCTGTTGCTCAAGCAGCGGCTGAGTTTGCAGAAAATGCAAGCCTAGCTGCCAGAGCTGTTGTAGAACTTCCAAGGAAATATTGCGTTGATGATGGTGGTTCATGCTACTTAGTTTTTAAGGATGAAAGGATGGAAAATGGGCAATCATTTCCTGGAGATGGTAATTTTTCTGTAGGCAGGTAGAATTGGAACATGAAATTTAAGGATGCTACCTCTGCTGCTCAAGCAGCGGCTGAATTTGTAGAACATGCAAGCCTACCTGCCAGAGCTGTTATAGAACTTTCAAGGAAATATTGTGTTGATGATGGTGGTTCATGCCACTTAGGTTTCAAGGATGAGAGGTTGGAACATGGGCAATCATTTCCTCGAGATGGTAAATTTTCAGTTGGCATGAAAATTGGAACATAAAATTTACGGATCCTACCTCTGGTGCTCAAGCACCGGCCGAGTTTGCAGAACATGCAAGCCTAGCTGCCAGAGCTGTTATAGAACTTTCAAGGAAATATTACGTTGATGATGGTGGTTCATGCCACTTAGTTTTTATGGATGAAAGGATGGAACATGGGCAATCATTTTCTGGAGATGGTAATTTTTCTATAGGCAGGTAGAATTGGAGCATGAAATTTAAGGATGCTACCTCTGCTGCTCAAGCAGCGGCTGAGTTTGCAGAACATGCAAGCCTAGCTGCCAGAGGTGTTGTAGAACTTTCAAGGCAATATTGTGTTGATGACGGTGGTTCATTCCACTTAGGTTTCAAGGATGAATGGTTGGAACATGGGCAATCATTTCATGGATATGGTAATGGTAATTTTCCTATTGGCAGGCATAATTGGAACATGAAATTTAAGGATGCTGCCTCTGCTGCTCAAGTAGCGACTGAGTTTGTAGAACATGCAAGCCTAACTGTTAGAGCTATTGTAGAACTTTCAAAGCAATATTGTGTTGATGATGGTGGTTCATGCCACTTAGTTTTCAAGGATGAAAGATTGGAACATGGGCAATCATTTCCTTGAGATGGTAATGGTAATTTTTCTCTTGGCACGCAGAATTGGAACATGAAATTTAAGGATGCTACCTCTGCTGCTCAAGCAGCGGCTGAGTTTGCAGAACATGCAAGCCTAGCTGCCAGAGCTGTTCTAGAACTTTTAAGGAAATATTGCGTTGATGATGGTGGTTCATGCCACTTGGTTTTCAAGGATGAAAGGTTGGAACATGGGCGATCATATCCTTGAGATGGTAATGGTAATTTTTCTATTGGCATGCAGTATTGGAACATGAAATTTAAGCATGCTATCTCTGTTGCTCAAGCAGCGGCTGAGTTTGCAGAAAATGCAAGCCTAGCTGCCAGAGCTGTTGTAGAACTTCCAAGGAAATATTGCGTTGATGATGGTGGTTCATGCTACTTAGTTTTTAAGGATGAAAGGATGGAAAATGGGCAATCATTTCCTGGAGATGGTAATTTTTCTGTAGGCAGGTAGAATTGGAACATGAAATTTAAGGATGCTACCTCTGCTGCTCAAGCAGCGGCTGAGTTTGTAGAACTTGCAAGCCTAGCTGCCAGAGCTGTTATAGAACTTTCAAGGAAATATTGTGTTGATGATGGTGGTTCATGCCACTTAGGTTTCAAGGATGAAAGGTTAGAACATGGGCAATCATTTTCTGGAGATGGTAATTTTTCTGTTGGCAGGCAGAATTGGAACATGAAATTTTAGGATGCTACCTCTGCTGCTCAAGCAGCGGCTGAGTTTGCAGAACATGCAAGCCTAGCTGCCAGAGGTGCTGTAGAACTTTCAAGGCAATATTGTGCTGATGGTGGTGGTTCATGCCACTTAGGTTTCAAGGATGAAAGGTTGGAACATGGGCAATCATTTCCTCGAGATGTTAATGGTAAATTTTCTGTTGGCATGCAGAATTGGAACATGAAATTTAAGGATTCTACCTCTGTTACTCAAGCAGCGGCTTAGTTTGCTGAACTTGCAAGCCTGGCTGCCAGAGCTGTTGTAGAACTTTCAAGGCAATATTGTGTTGATGATGGTGGTTCATGCTACTTAGGTTTCGAGGACGAAAGGTTGGAACATGGGCAATAATTTCCTTGAGATGGTAATGGTAATTTTTCTGTTGGAAGGCAGAATTGGAACATGAAATTTAAGGATGCTACCTCTGCTGCTCAAGCAGCGGTTGAGTTTGCAGAACATGCAAGCCTAGCTGCCAGAGGTGCTGTAGAACTTTCAAGGCAATATTGTGTTGATGGTGGTGGTTCATGCCACTTAGGTTTCATGGATGAAAGTTTGGAACATGGGCAATCATTTCCTGGACATGGTAATGGTAATTTTTCTATTGGCAGGCAGAAATGGAACATGAAATTTAAGGATGCTACCTCTGCTTCTCAAGCAGCGGCTGAGTTTGCAGAACATGCAAGCTTAGCTGCTAGAGCAATTATAGAACTTTCAAGGCAATATTGTGTTGATGATGGTGGTTCATGCCACTTAAGTTTCAAGGAAGAAATTTTGGAACATGGGCAATCATTTCCTGGAGATGGTAATGGTAATTGTTTTGTTGGCAGGAAGAATTGGAACATGAAATTTAAGGATGCTACCTCTGCTGCTCAAGCAGCAGCTGAGTTTACAGAACATGCAGGCCTAGATGCTAGAGCTGTTGTAGAAGTTTAAAGGCAATATTGTGTTGATGATTGTGGTTCATGCCACTTAGGTATCAAGGATGAAAGGTTGGAACATGGGCAATCATTTCATGGAGATGGTAATGGTAAATTTTCTGTTGGCAGGCAGTATTGGAACATGAAATTTAAGGATGCTACCTCTGTTGCTAAAGCAACGGCTGAGTTTGCAGAACTTGCAAGCCTGGCTGCCAGAGTTGTTGTAGAACGTTCAAGGAAATATTGTGTTGATGATGGTGGTTCATGCCACTTAGGTTTCAAGGATGAAATTTTGGAACATGGGCAATCATTTCCTGGAGATGGTAATGGTAATTTTTTTGTTGGCAGGCAGAAATGGAACATGAAATTTAAGGATGCTACCTCTGCTGCTCAAGCAGCAGCTTAGTTTACAGAACATGCAGGCCTAGATGCTAGAGCTGTTGTAGAACTTTAAAGGCAATATTGTGTTGATGATTGTGGTTCATGCCAATTAGGTTTCAAGTATGAAAGGTTGGAACATGGGAATCATTTCATAGAGATGGTAATGGTAAATTTTCTTTTGGCAGGCAGAATTGGAACATGAAATTTAAGGATGCTACCTCTGCTGCTCAAGCAGCAGCTGAGTTTGCAGAACATGCAAGCCTAGCTGCCAGAGGTGCTGTAGAACTTTCAAGGCAATATTGTGTTGATGATGGTGGTTCATGCCACTTAGAGCTGTAGGATGAAAGGTTGGAACATGGGCAATCATTTCCTGGAGATTGTAATGGTAATTTTTCTATTGGCAGGAAGAATTGGAACATGAAATTTAAGGATGCTACCTCTGCTGCGCAAGCAACGACTGAGTTTGCAAAACTTGCAAGCCTAGCTGCCAGAGCTGTTGTAGAACTTTAAAGGCAATATTGTGTTGATGATGGTGGTTCATGCCACTTAGGTTTCAAGGATGACAGGTTGGAACACGGGCAATCATTTCCTGGAAATGGTAATGGTAATTTTTCTGTTGGATGGCAGAATTGGAACATGAAATTTAAGGATGCTACCTCTGCTGCTCAAGCAGCGGCTGAGTTTGCAGAACATGCAAGCCTAGCTACTAGAGCAATTATAGAACTTTCAAGGCAATATTGTGTTGATGATGGTGGTTCATGCCACTTAGGTTTCAAGGATGAAAGGTTGGAACACGGGCAATCATTTCCTGGAGATGGTAATAGTAAATTTTCTGTTGGCATGCAGAATTGGAACATGAAATTTAAGGATGCTATCTCTACTGCTCAAGCAGCGGTTGAGTTTGCAGAACATGCAAGCCTAGCTGCTTGAGACATTATAGAACTTTCAAAGCAACATTGTGTTGATGATGGTGGTTCATGCCACTTAGGTTTCAAGGATGAAATTTTGGAACATGGGCAATCATTTCCTGGAGATGGTAATGGTAATTTTTCTGTTGGCAGGCAGAATTGGAACATGAAATTTAAGGATGCTACCTCTGTTGCTAAAGCAGCGGCTTAGTTTGCAGAACTTGCAAGCCTGGCTGCCAGAGCTGTTGTAGAACTTTCAAGGAAATATTGTGTTGATGGTGGTGGTTCACGCCACTTAGGTTTCATGGATGAAAGTTTGGAACATGGGCAATAATTTCTTTGAGATGGTAATGGTAATTTCTTTGCTGGCAGGCAGAATGGGAACATGAAATTTAAGGATGCTACCTCTGTTGCTAAAGCAGTGGCTGAGTTTGCAGAACTTGCAAGCCTGGCTGCCAGAGCTGTTGTAGAACTTTCAAGGAAATATTGTGTTGATGATGGTGGTTCATGCCACTTAGGTTTCATGGATGAAAGGTTGGAACATGGGCAATCATTTCCTTGAGATGGTAATTGTAATTTTCCTGTTGGAAGGAAGAATAGGAACATGAAATTTAAGGATGCTACCTCTGCTGCTCAAGCAGCGGCTGAATTTGCAGAACATGCAAGCCTAGCTGCTAGATGAGTTGTAGAACTTTCAAGGCAATATTGTATTGATGATGGTGGTCCATGCCACTTAGGTTTCAAGGATGAAAGGTTGGAACATGGGCAATCATTTTCTGGAGATGGTAATTTTTCTATTGGCCGGCAGAATTGGAACATGAAATTTAAGGATGCTGCCTCTGCTGCTCAAGCAGTGGCTGAGTTTGCAGAACATGCAAGCCTAGCTGCCAGAGGTGCTGTAGAACTTTCAAGGCAATATTGTGTTGATGGTGGTGGTTCATGCCACTTAGGTTTCAAGGATGAAAGGTTGGAACATGGGCAATCATTTCCTCGAGATGTTAATGGTAAATTTTCTGTTGGCATGCCTAATTGGAACATGAAATTTAAGGATTCTACCTCTGTTGCTCAAGCAGCGGCTGAGTTTGCAGTACTTGCAAGCCTGGCTGCCAGAGCTGTTGTAGAACTTTCAAGGCAATATTGTGTTGATGATGGTGGTTCATGCCATTTAGGTTTCAAGGATGAAAGGTTTGAATATGGGAAATCATTTCCTTGAGATGGTAATGGTAATTTTTCTGTTGGAAGGCAGAATTGGAACATGAAATTTAACGATGCTACCTCTGCGGCTCAAGCTGCGGCTGAGTTTGTAGAACATGGGCCAGAGGTGCTGTAGAACTTTCAAGGCAATATTTTGTTGATGGTGGTGGTTCATGCCACTTAGGTTTCAAGGATGAAAGTTTGGAACATGGGCAATCATTTCCTTGAGATGGTAATGGTAATGTTTTTGCTGACAGGCAGAATTGGAACATGAAATTTAAGGATGCTACCTCTGCTGCTCAAGCAGCGACTGAGTTTGCAGAACATGCAAGCCTAGCCACCAGAGGTGTTGTAGAACTTTCAAGGCAATATTGTGTTGATGACGGTGGTTCATGCCACTTAGGTTTCAAGGATGAATGGTTGGAATACGGGCAATCATTTCCTGGAGATGGTAATGGTAAATTTTCTGTTGGCATGCAGAATTGGAACATGAAATTTAAGGATGCTACCTCTGCTGCTCAAGCAGCGGCTGAGTTTGCAGAACACGCAAGCCTGGCTGCCAGAGGTGCAGTAGAACTTTCTAGGAAATATTGTGTTGATGATGGTGGTTCATGCCACTTAGGTTTCATGGATGAAAGTTTGAAAAACAGGGGCAATTATTTCCTGGAGATGGTAATGGTAATTGTTTTGCTGGCAAACAGAATTGGAACATGAAATTTAAGAATGCTACCTCTACTGCTCAAGCAGCGGCTGAGTTTGTAGAGCATGCAAGCCTAGCTGCCAGAGCTGTTGTACAACTTTCAACGCAATATTGTGTTGATGATGGTTGTTCATGCCACTTAGGTTTCAAGGATGAGAGGCTAAAACACGGTCAATCATTTCCTGGAGATTTTAATTGTAATTTTTCTGCTGGCAAGCAGAATTGGAACATGAAATTTAAGGATGCTACCTCTGCTACTCAAGCAGCGGCTGAGTTTGCAGAACATGCAAGCCTAGCTGCCAGAGCTGTTGTAGAACTTTAAAGGCAATAGTGTGTTGATCATGGTGGTTCATGCAACTTAGGTTTAAAGGATGAAAGGTTGGAACATGGGCAATCATTTCCTGGAGATGGTAATGGTAATTTTTCCGTTGGCAGGTAGAAATGAAACATGAAATTTAAGGATGCTACCTCTGCTGCTCAAGCAGCGACTGAGTTTGCAGAACATGCAAGCCTAGCTGCCAGAGCTGTTGTAGAACTTTAAAGGCAATATTGTGTTGATGATGGTGGTTCATGCCACTTAGGTTTCTAGGATGAAAGGTTGGAACATGGGCAATCATTTCCTGGAGATGGTAAATTGTCTGTTGGCAGGCAGAATTGGAACATGAAATTTACAGATGCTACCTCTGCTGCTCAAGTAACGACTGAGTTTGCAGAACTTGCAAGCCTAGCTGCTAGAGTTGTTGTAGAACTTTAAAGGCAATATTGTGTTGATGATGGTGGTTCATGCCACTTAGGTTTCAAGGATTAAAGGTTGGAACACGAGCAATCATTTCCTGGAGATGGTAATGGTAATTTTTCTGTTGGCAGGCAGAATTGGAACATGATATTTAAGGATGCTACCTCTGCTGCTCAAGCAGTGGCTGAGTTTTCAGAACTTGCAAGCCTAGCTGCCAGAGGTGTTGTAGAACCTTCAAGGCAATATTGTGTTGATGATGGTGGTTCATGCTATTTAGGTTTCATGGATGAAAGTTTGAAAAATAGGGGCAATCATTTCCTGGAGATGGTAATGGTAATTGTTTTGCTGGCAGGCAGAATTGGAACATGAAATTGAAGGATGCTACCTCTGCTGCTCAAGCAGCGGCTGAATTTGCAGATCTTGCAAGCCTAACTGCCAGAGGTGCTGTAGAAATTTCAAGGCAATATTGTGTTGATGTTGGTGGTTCATGCCACTTAGGTTTCAAGGATGAAAGGTTGGAACATGGGCAATCATTTCCTCGAGATGGTAATGGTAAATATTTTGTTGGCATGCACAATTGGAACATGAAATTTAAGGATGCTACCTCTGATGCTCAAGCAGTGGCTGAGTTTGCGGAACATGCAAGCCTAGCTGCCAGAGCTGTTGTAGAACTTTCAAGGCAATATTGTGTTGATGATGGTTGTTCATGCCACTTAGGTTTCAAGGATGAGAGGTTGGAACACGGTCAATCATTTCCTGGAGATGGTAATTGTAATTTTTGTATTGGTAGGCATAATTGGAACATGAAATTTAAGGATGCTACCTCTGCTGCTCAAGCAGCGGCTGAGTTTGCAGAACATGCAAACCTAGCTGCCAGAGGTGCTGTAGAACTTTCAAGGCAATATTGTGTTGATGATGGTGATTCATGCCACTTAGGTTTCAAGGATGAAAGGGGTGAACATGGGCAATCATTTCCTTGAGATGTTAATTTTTCTGATGGCAAGCAGAATTGAAACATGAAATTTAAGGATGCTACCTCTACTGCTCAAGCAATGGCTGAGTTTGCAGAACATGCAAGCCTAGCTGCCAGAGGTGTTGTAGAAATTTCAAGGCAATATTGTGCTGATGATTGTGGTTCAGGCCACTTAGGTTTCAAGGATGAAAGGTTGGAACATGGGCAATCATTTCATAGAGATGTTAATGGTAAATTTTCTGTTGGCAGGCAGAATTGGAACAAGAAATTTAAGGATGCTACCTCTGTTGCTCAAGCAACGGGTGAGTTTGCAGAACATGCAAGCCTAGCTGCCACAGGTGTTGTAGAAATTTCAAGGAAATATTGTGTTGATGATGGTGGTTCATGCCACTTAGGTTTCTAGGATGAAAGGTTGGAACATGGGCAATCATTTCCTGGAGATGGTAAATTTTCTGTTGGCAGGCAGAATTGGAACATGAAATTTACGGATGCTACCTCTGCTGCTCAAGCAACGACTGAGTTTGCAGAACTTGGAAGCCTAGCTGCCAGAGCCGTTGTAGAACTTTCAAGGCAATATTGTGTTGATGATGGTGGTTCATGCCACTTAGGTTTCATGGATGAAAGTTTGGAACATGGGCAATCATTTCCTGGAGATTTTAATTGTAATTTTTCTGCTGGCAGGCAGAATTGGAACATGAAATTTAAGGATGCTACCTCTGCTACTCAAGCAGCGGCTGAGTTTGCAGAACATGCAAGCATAGCTGCCAGAGCTGTTGTAGAACTTTAAAGGCAATAGTGTGTTGATGATGGTGGTTCATTCAACTTAGGTTTCAAGGATGAAAGGTTGGAACATGGGCAATCATTTCCTGGAGATGGTAATGGTAATTTTTCCGTTGGCAGGTAGAAATGGAACATGAAATTTAAGGATGCTACCTCTGCTGCTCAAGCAGCGACTGAGTTTGCAGAACATGCAAGCCTAGCTGCCAGAGCTGTTGTAGAACTTTAAAGGCAATATTGTGTTGATGATGGTGGTTCATGCCACTTAGGTTTCTAGGATGAAAGGTTGGAACATGGGCAATCATTTCCTGGAGATGGTAAATTGTCTGTTGGCAGGCAGAATTGGAACATGAAATTTACAGATGCTACCTCTGCTGCTCAAGTAACGACTGAGTTTGCAGAACTTGCAAGCCTAGCTGCTAGAGTTGTTGTAGAACTTTAAAGGCAATATTGTGTTGATGATGGTGGTTCATGCCACTTAGGTTTCAAGGATTAAAGGTTGGAACACGAGCAATCATTTCCTGGAGATGGTAATGGTAATTTTTCTGTTGGCAGGCAGAATTGGAACATGATATTTAAGGATGCTACCTCTGCTGCTCAAGCAGTGGCTGAGTTTTCAGAACTTGCAAGCCTAGCTGCCAGAGGTGTTGTAGAACCTTCAAGGCAATATTGTGTTGATGATGGTGGTTCATGCTATTTAGGTTTCATGGATGAAAGTTTGAAAAATAGGGGCAATCATTTCCTGGAGATGGTAATGGTAATTGTTTTGCTGGCAGGCAGAATTGGAACATGAAATTGAAGGATGCTACCTCTGCTGCTCAAGCAGCGGCTGAATTTGCAGATCTTGCAAGCCTAACTGCCAGAGGTGCTGTAGAAATTTCAAGGCAATATTGTGTTGATGTTGGTGGTTCATGCCACTTAGGTTTCAAGGATGAAAGGTTGGAACATGGGCAATCATTTCCTCGAGATGGTAATGGTAAATATTTTGTTGGCATGCACAATTGGAACATGAAATTTAAGGATGCTACCTCTGATGCTCAAGCAGTGGCTGAGTTTGCGGAACATGCAAGCCTAGCTGCCAGAGCTGTTGTAGAACTTTCAAGGCAATATTGTGTTGATGATGGTTGTTCATGCCACTTAGGTTTCAAGGATGAGAGGTTGGAACACGGTCAATCATTTCCTGGAGATGGTAATTGTAATTTTTGTATTGGTAGGCATAATTGGAACATGAAATTTAAGGATGCTACCTCTGCTGCTCAAGCAGCGGCTGAGTTTGCAGAACATGCAAACCTAGCTGCCAGAGGTGCTGTAGAACTTTCAAGGCAATATTGTGTTGATGATGGTGATTCATGCCACTTAGGTTTCAAGGATGAAAGGGGTGAACATGGGCAATCATTTCCTTGAGATGTTAATTTTTCTGATGGCAAGCAGAATTGAAACATGAAATTTAAGGATGCTACCTCTACTGCTCAAGCAATGGCTGAGTTTGCAGAACATGCAAGCCTAGCTGCCAGAGGTGTTGTAGAAATTTCAAGGCAATATTGTGCTGATGATTGTGGTTCAGGCCACTTAGGTTTCAAGGATGAAAGGTTGGAACATGGGCAATCATTTCATAGAGATGTTAATGGTAAATTTTCTGTTGACAGGCAGAATTGGAACAAGAAATTTAAGGATGCTACCTCTGTTGCTCAAGCAACGGGTGAGTTTGCAGAACATGCAAGCCTAGCTGCCACAGGTGTTGTAGAAATTTCAAGGAAATATTGTGTTGATGATGGTGGTTCATGCCACTTAGGTTTCTAGGATGAAAGGTTGGAACATGGGCAATCATTTCCTGGAGATGGTAAATTTTCTGTTGGCAGGCAGAATTGGAACATGAAATTTACGGATGCTACCTCTGCTGCTCAAGCAACGACTGAGTTTGCAGAACTTGGAAGCCTAGCTGCCAGAGCCGTTGTAGAACTTTCAAGGCAATATTGTGTTGATGATGGTGGTTCATGCCACTTAGGTTTCATGGATGAAAGTTTGGAACATGGGCAATCATTTCCTGGAGATTTTAATTGTAATTTTTCTGCTGGCAGGCAGAATTGGAACATGAAATATAAGGATGCTACCTCTGCTACTCAAGCAGCGGCTGAGTTTGCAGAACATGCAAGCATAGCTACCAGAGCTGTTGTAGAACTTTAAAGGCAATAGTGTGTTGATGATGGTGGTTCATTCAACTTAGGTTTCAAGGATGAAAGGTTGGAACATGGGCAATCATTTCCTGGAGATGGTAATGGTAATTTTTCCGTTGGCAGGTAGAAATGGAACATGAAATTTAAGGATGCTACCTCTGCTGCTCAAGCAGCGACTGAGTTTGCAGAACATGCAAGCCTAGCTGCCAGAGCTGTTGTAGAACTTTAAAGGCAATATTGTGTTGATGATGGTGGTTCATGCCACTTAGGTTTCTAGGATGAAAGGTTGGAACATGGGCAATCATTTCCTGGAGATGGTAAATTGTCTGTTGGCAGGCAGAATTGGAACATGAAATTTACAGATGCTACCTCTGCTGCTCAAGTAACGACTGAGTTTGCAGAACTTGCAAGCCTAGCTGCTAGAGTTGTTGTAGAACTTTAAAGGCAAGATTGTGTTGATGATGGTGGTTCATGCCACTTAGGTTTCAAGGATTAAAGGTTGGAACACGAGCAATCATTTCCTGGAGATGGTAATGGTAATTTTTCTGTTGGCAGGCAGAATTGGAACATGATATTTAAGGATGCTACCTCTGCTGCTCAAGCAGTGGCTGAGTTTTCAGAACTTGCAAGCCTAGCTGCCAGAGGTGTTGTAGAACCTTCAAGGCAATATTGTGTTGATGATGGTGGTTCATGCTATTTAGGTTTCATGGATGAAAGTTTGAAAAATAGGGGCAATCATTTCCTGGAGATGGTAATGGTAATTGTTTTGCTGGCAGGCAGAATTGGAACATGAAATTGAAGGATGCTACCTCTGCTGCTCAAGCAGCGGCTGAATTTGCAGATCTTGCAAGCCTAACTGCCAGAGGTGCTGTAGAAATTTCAAGGCAATATTGTGTTGATGTTGGTGGTTCATGCCACTTAGGTTTCAAGGATGAAAGGTTGGAACATGGGCAATCATTTCCTCGAGATGGTAATGGTAAATATTTTGTTGGCATGCACAATTGGAACATGAAATTTAAGGATGCTACCTCTGATGCTCAAGCAGTGACTGAGTTTGCGGAACATGCAAGCCTAGCTGCCAGAGCTGTTGTAGAACTTTCAAGGCAATATTGTGTTGATGATGGTTGTTCATGCCACTTAGGTTTCAAGGATGAGAGGTTGGAACACGGTCAATCATTTAGTGGAGATGGTAATTGTAATTTTTGTATTGGTAGGCATAATTGGAACATGAAATTTAAGGATGCTACCTCTGCTGCTCAAGCAGCGGCTGAGTTTGCAGAACATGCAAACCTAGCTGCCAGAGGTGCTGTAGAACTTTCAAGGCAATATTGTGTTGATGATGGTGATTCATGCCACTTAGGTTTCAAGGATGAAAGGGGTGAACATGGGCAATCATTTCCTTGAGATGTTAATTTTTCTGATGGCAAGCAGAATTGAAACATGAAATTTAAGGATGCTACCTCTACTGCTCAAGCAATGGCTGAGTTTGCAGAACATGCAAGCCTAGCTGCCAGAGGTGTTGTAGAAATTTCAAGGCAATATTGTGCTGATGATTGTGGTTCAGGCCACTTAGGTTTCAAGGATGAAAGGTTGGAACATGGGCAATCATTTCATAGAGATGTTAATGGTAAATTTTCTGTTGGCAGGCAGAATTGGAACAAGAAATTTAAGGATGCTACCTCTGTTGCTCAAGCAACGGGTGAGTTTGCAGAACATGCAAGCCTAGCTGCCACAGGTGTTGTAGAAATTTCAAGGAAATATTGTGTTGATGATGGTGGTTCATGCCACTTAGGTTTCTAGGATGAAAGGTTGGAACATGGGCAATCATTTCCTGGAGATGGTAAATTTTCTGTTGGCAGGCAGAATTGGAACATGAAATTTACGGATGCTACCTCTGCTGCTCAAGCAACGACTGAGTTTGCAGAACTTGGAAGCCTAGCTGCCAGAGCCGTTGTAGAACTTTCAAGGCAATATTGTGTTGATGATGGTGGTTCATGCCACTTAGGTTTCATGGATGAAAGTTTGGAACACGGTCAATCATTTCCTGGAGATTTTAATTGTAATTTTTCTGCTGGCAAGCAGAATTGGAACATGAAATTTAAGGATGCTACCTCTGCTACTCAAGCAGCGGCTGAGTTTGCAGAACATGCAAGCCTAGCTGCCAGAGCTGTTGTAGAACTTTAAAGGCAATAGTGTGTTGATCATGGTGGTTCATGCAACTTAGGTTTAAAGGATGAAAGGTTGGAACATGGGCAATCATTTCCTGGAGATGGTAATGGTAATTTTTCCGTTGGCAGGTAGAAATGAAACATGAAATTTAAGGATGCTACCTCTGCTGCTCAAGCAGCGACTGAGTTTGCAGAACATGCAAGCCTAGCTGCCAGAGCTGTTGTAGAACTTTAAAGGCAATATTGTGTTGATGATGGTGGTTCATGCCACTTAGGTTTCTAGGATGAAAGGTTGGAACATGGGCAATCATTTCCTGGAGATGGTAAATTGTCTGTTGGCAGGCAGAATTGGAACATGAAATTTACAGATGCTACCTCTGCTGCTCAAGTAACGACTGAGTTTGCAGAACTTGCAAGCCTAGCTGCTAGAGTTGTTGTAGAACTTTAAAGGCAATATTGTGTTGATGATGGTGGTTCATGCCACTTAGGTTTCAAGGATTAAAGGTTGGAACACGAGCAATCATTTCCTGGAGATGGTAATGGTAATTTTTCTGTTGGCAGGCAGAATTGGAACATGATATTTAAGGATGCTACCTCTGCTGCTCAAGCAGTGGCTGAGTTTTCAGAACTTGCAAGCCTAGCTGCCAGAGGTGTTGTAGAACCTTCAAGGCAATATTGTGTTGATGATGGTGGTTCATGCTATTTAGGTTTCATGGATGAAAGTTTGAAAAATAGGGGCAATCATTTCCTGGAGATGGTAATGGTAATTGTTTTGCTGGCAGGCAGAATTGGAACATGAAATTGAAGGATGCTACCTCTGCTGCTCAAGCAGCGGCTGAATTTGCAGATCTTGCAAGCCTAACTGCCAGAGGTGCTGTAGAAATTTCAAGGCAATATTGTGTTGATGTTGGTGGTTCATGCCACTTAGGTTTCAAGGATGAAAGGTTGGAACATGGGCAATCATTTCCTCGAGATGGTAATGGTAAATATTTTGTTGGCATGCACAATTGGAACATGAAATTTAAGGATGCTACCTCTGATGCTCAAGCAGTGGCTGAGTTTGCGGAACATGCAAGCCTAGCTGCCAGAGCTGTTGTAGAACTTTCAAGGCAATATTGTGTTGATGATGGTTGTTCATGCCACTTAGGTTTCAAGGATGAGAGGTTGGAACACGGTCAATCATTTCCTGGAGATGGTAATTGTAATTTTTGTATTGGTAGGCATAATTGGAACATGAAATTTAAGGATGCTACCTCTGCTGCTCAAGCAGCGGCTGAGTTTGCAGAACATGCAAACCTAGCTGCCAGAGGTGCTGTAGAACTTTCAAGGCAATATTGTGTTGATGATGGTGATTCATGCCACTTAGGTTTCAAGGATGAAAGGGGTGAACATGGGCAATCATTTCCTTGAGATGTTAATTTTTCTGATGGCAAGCAGAATTGAAACATGAAATTTAAGGATGCTACCTCTACTGCTCAAGCAATGGCTGAGTTTGCAGAACATGCAAGCCTAGCTGCCAGAGGTGTTGTAGAAATTTCAAGGCAATATTGTGCTGATGATTGTGGTTCAGGCCACTTAGGTTTCAAGGATGAAAGGTTGGAACATGGGCAATCATTTCATAGAGATGTTAATGGTAAATTTTCTGTTGGCAGGCAGAATTGGAACAAGAAATTTAAGGATGCTACCTCTGTTGCTCAAGCAACGGGTGAGTTTGCAGAACATGCAAGCCTAGCTGCCACAGGTGTTGTAGAAATTTCAAGGAAATATTGTGTTGATGATGGTGGTTCATGCCACTTAGGTTTCTAGGATGAAAGGTTGGAACATGGGCAATCATTTCCTGGAGATGGTAAATTTTCTGTTGGCAGGCAGAATTGGAACATGAAATTTACGGATGCTACCTCTGCTGCTCAAGCAACGACTGAGTTTGCAGAACTTGGAAGCCTAGCTGCCAGAGCCGTTGTAGAACTTTCAAGGCAATATTGTGTTGATGATGGTGGTTCATGCCACTTAGGTTTCATGCATGAAAGTTTGGAACATGGGCAATCATTTCCTGGAGATTTTAATTGTAATTTTTCTGCTGGCAGGCAGAATTGGAACATGAAATTTAAGGATGCTACCTCTGCTACTCAAGCAGCGGCTGAGTTTGCAGAACATGCAAGCATAGCTGCCAGAGCTGTTGTAGAACTTTAAAGGCAATAGTGTGTTGATGATGGTGGTTCATTCAACTTAGGTTTCAAGGATGAAAGGTTGGAACATGGGCAATCATTTCCTGGAGATGGTAATGGTAATTTTTCCGTTGGCAGGTAGAAATGGAACATGAAATTTAAGGATGCTACCTCTGCTGCTCAAGCAGCGACTGAGTTTGCAGAACATGCAAGCCTAGCTGCCAGAGCTGTTGTAGAACTTTAAAGGCAATATTGTGTTGATGATGGTGGTTCATGCCACTTAGGTTTCTAGGATGAAAGGTTGGAACATGGGCAATCATTTCCTGGAGATGGTAAATTGTCTGTTGGCAGGCAGAATTGGAACATGAAATTTACAGATGCTACCTCTGCTGCTCAAGTAACGACTGAGTTTGCAGAACTTGCAAGCCTAGCTGCTAGAGTTGTTGTAGAACTTTAAAGGCAATATTGTGTTGATGATGGTGGTTCATGCCACTTAGGTTTCAAGGATTAAAGGTTGGAACACGAGCAATCATTTCCTGGAGATGGTAATGGTAATTTTTCTGTTGGCAGGCAGAATTGGAACATGATATTTAAGGATGCTACCTCTGCTGCTCAAGCAGTGGCTGAGTTTTCAGAACTTGCAAGCCTAGCTGCCAGAGGTGTTGTAGAACCTTCAAGGCAATATTGTGTTGATGATGGTGGTTCATGCTATTTAGGTTTCATGGATGAAAGTTTGAAAAATAGGGGCAATCATTTCCTGGAGATGGTAATGGTAATTGTTTTGCTGGCAGGCAGAATTGGAACATGAAATTGAAGGATGCTACCTCTGCTGCTCAAGCAGCGGCTGAATTTGCAGATCTTGCAAGCCTAACTGCCAGAGGTGCTGTAGAAATTTCAAGGCAATATTGTGTTGATGTTGGTGGTTCATGCCACTTAGGTTTCAAGGATGAAAGGTTGGAACATGGGCAATCATTTCCTCGAGATGGTAATGGTAAATATTTTGTTGGCATGCACAATTGGAACATGAAATTTAAGGATGCTACCTCTGATGCTCAAGCAGTGGCTGAGTTTGCGGAACATGCAAGCCTAGCTGCCAGAGCTGTTGTAGAACTTTCAAGGCAATATTGTGTTGATGATGGTTGTTCATGCCACTTAGGTTTCAAGGATGAGAGGTTGGAACACGGTCAATCATTTCCTGGAGATGGTAATTGTAATTTTTGTATTGGTAGGCATAATTGGAACATGAAATTTAAGGATGCTACCTCTGCTGCTCAAGCAGCGGCTGAGTTTGCAGAACATGCAAACCTAGCTGCCAGAGGTGCTGTAGAACTTTCAAGGCAATATTGTGTTGATGATGGTGATTCATGCCACTTAGGTTTCAAGGATGAAAGGGGTGAACATGGGCAATCATTTCCTTGAGATGTTAATTTTTCTGATGGCAAGCAGAATTGAAACATGAAATTTAAGGATGCTACCTCTACTGCTCAAGCAATGGCTGAGTTTGCAGAACATGCAAGCCTAGCTGCCAGAGGTGTTGTAGAAATTTCAAGGCAATATTGTGCTGATGATTGTGGTTCAGGCCACTTAGGTTTCAAGGATGAAAGGTTGGAACATGGGCAATCATTTCATAGAGATGTTAATGGTAAATTTTCTGTTGACAGGCAGAATTGGAACAAGAAATTTAAGGATGCTACCTCTGTTGCTCAAGCAACGGGTGAGTTTGCAGAACATGCAAGCCTAGCTGCCACAGGTGTTGTAGAAATTTCAAGGAAATATTGTGTTGATGATGGTGGTTCATGCCACTTAGGTTTCTAGGATGAAAGGTTGGAACATGGGCAATCATTTCCTGGAGATGGTAAATTTTCTGTTGGCAGGCAGAATTGGAACATGAAATTTACGGATGCTACCTCTGCTGCTCAAGCAACGACTGAGTTTGCAGAACTTGGAAGCCTAGCTGCCAGAGCCGTTGTAGAACTTTCAAGGCAATATTGTGTTGATGATGGTGGTTCATGCCACTTAGGTTTCATGGATGAAAGTTTGGAACATGGGCAATCATTTCCTGGAGATTTTAATTGTAATTTTTCTGCTGGCAGGCAGAATTGGAACATGAAATATAAGGATGCTACCTCTGCTACTCAAGCAGCGGCTGAGTTTGCAGAACATGCAAGCATAGCTACCAGAGCTGTTGTAGAACTTTAAAGGCAATAGTGTGTTGATGATGGTGGTTCATTCAACTTAGGTTTCAAGGATGAAAGGTTGGAACATGGGCAATCATTTCCTGGAGATGGTAATGGTAATTTTTCCGTTGGCAGGTAGAAATGGAACATGAAATTTAAGGATGCTACCTCTGCTGCTCAAGCAGCGACTGAGTTTGCAGAACATGCAAGCCTAGCTGCCAGAGCTGTTGTAGAACTTTAAAGGCAATATTGTGTTGATGATGGTGGTTCATGCCACTTAGGTTTCTAGGATGAAAGGTTGGAACATGGGCAATCATTTCCTGGAGATGGTAAATTGTCTGTTGGCAGGCAGAATTGGAACATGAAATTTACAGATGCTACCTCTGCTGCTCAAGTAACGACTGAGTTTGCAGAACTTGCAAGCCTAGCTGCTAGAGTTGTTGTAGAACTTTGAAGGCAAGATTGTGTTGATGATGGTGGTTCATGCCACTTAGGTTTCAAGGATTAAAGGTTGGAACACGAGCAATCATTTCCTGGAGATGGTAATGGTAATTTTTCTGTTGGCAGGCAGAATTGGAACATGATATTTAAGGATGCTACCTCTGCTGCTCAAGCAGTGGCTGAGTTTTCAGAACTTGCAAGCCTAGCTGCCAGAGGTGTTGTAGAACCTTCAAGGCAATATTGTGTTGATGATGGTGGTTCATGCTATTTAGGTTTCATGGATGAAAGTTTGAAAAATAGGGGCAATCATTTCCTGGAGATGGTAATGGTAATTGTTTTGCTGGCAGGCAGAATTGGAACATGAAATTGAAGGATGCTACCTCTGCTGCTCAAGCAGCGGCTGAATTTGCAGATCTTGCAAGCCTAACTGCCAGAGGTGCTGTAGAAATTTCAAGGCAATATTGTGTTGATGTTGGTGGTTCATGCCACTTAGGTTTCAAGGATGAAAGGTTGGAACATGGGCAATCATTTCCTCGAGATGGTAATGGTAAATATTTTGTTGGCATGCACAATTGGAACATGAAATTTAAGGATGCTACCTCTGATGCTCAAGCAGTGACTGAGTTTGCGGAACATGCAAGCCTAGCTGCCAGAGCTGTTGTAGAACTTTCAAGGCAATATTGTGTTGATGATGGTTGTTCATGCCACTTAGGTTTCAAGGATGAGAGGTTGGAACACGGTCAATCATTTAGTGGAGATGGTAATTGTAATTTTTGTATTGGTAGGCATAATTGGAACATGAAATTTAAGGATGCTACCTCTGCTGCTCAAGCAGCGGCTGAGTTTGCAGAACATGCAAACCTAGCTGCCAGAGGTGCTGTAGAACTTTCAAGGCAATATTGTGTTGATGATGGTGATTCATGCCACTTAGGTTTCAAGGATGAAAGGGGTGAACATGGGCAATCATTTCCTTGAGATGTTAATTTTTCTGATGGCAAGCAGAATTGAAACATGAAATTTAAGGATGCTACCTCTACTGCTCAAGCAATGGCTGAGTTTGCAGAACATGCAAGCCTAGCTGCCAGAGGTGTTGTAGAAATTTCAAGGCAATATTGTGCTGATGATTGTGGTTCAGGCCACTTAGGTTTCAAGGATGAAAGGTTGGAACATGGGCAATCATTTCATAGAGATGTTAATGGTAAATTTTCTGTTGGCAGGCAGAATTGGAACAAGAAATTTAAGGATGCTACCTCTGTTGCTCAAGCAACGGGTGAGTTTGCAGAACATGCAAGCCTAGCTGCCACAGGTGTTGTAGAAATTTCAAGGAAATATTGTGTTGATGATGGTGGTTCATGCCACTTAGGTTTCTAGGATGAAAGGTTGGAACATGGGCAATCATTTCCTGGAGATGGTAAATTTTCTGTTGGCAGGCAGAATTGGAACATGAAATTTACGGATGCTACCTCTGCTGCTCAAGCAACGACTGAGTTTGCAGAACTTGGAAGCCTAGCTGCCAGAGCCGTTGTAGAACTTTCAAGGCAATATTGTGTTGATGATGGTGGTTCATGCCACTTAGGTTTCATGGATGAAAGTTTGGAACATGGGCAATCATTTCCTGGAGATTTTAATTGTAATTTTTCTGCTGGCAGGCAGAATTGGAACATGAAATTTAAGGATGCTACCTCTGCTACTCAAGCAGCGGCTGAGTTTGCAGAACATGCAAGCATAGCTGCCAGAGCTGTTGTAGAACTTTAAAGGCAATAGTGTGTTGATGATGGTGGTTCATTCAACTTAGGTTTCAAGGATGAAAGGTTGGAACATGGGGAATCATTTCCTGGAGATGGTAATGGTAATTTTTCCGTTGGCAGGTAGAAATGGAACATGAAATTTAAGGATGCTACCTCTGCTGCTCAAGCAGCGACTGAGTTTGCAGAACATGCAAGCCTAGCTGCCAGAGCTGTTGTAGAACTTTAAAGGCAATATTGTGTTGATGATGGTGGTTCATGCCACTTAGGTTTCTAGGATGAAAGGTTGGAACATGGGCAATCATTTCCTGGAGATGGTAAATTGTCTGTTGGCAGGCAGAATTGGAACATGAAATTTACAGATGCTACCTCTGCTGCTCAAGTAACGACTGAGTTTGCAGAACTTGCAAGCCTAGCTGCTAGAGTTGTTGTAGAACTTTAAAGGCAATATTGTGTTGATGATGGTGGTTCATGCCACTTAGGTTTCAAGGATTAAAGGTTGGAACACGAGCAATCATTTCCTGGAGATGGTAATGGTAATTTTTCTGTTGGCAGGCAGAATTGGAACATGATATTTAAGGATGCTACCTCTGCTGCTCAAGCAGTGGCTGAGTTTTCAGAACTTGCAAGCCTAGCTGCCAGAGGTGTTGTAGAACCTTCAAGGCAATATTGTGTTGATGATGGTGGTTCATGCTATTTAGGTTTCATGGATGAAAGTTTGAAAAATAGGGGCAATCATTTCCTGGAGATGGTAATGGTAATTGTTTTGCTGGCAGGCATAATTGGAATATGAAATTGAAGGATGCTACCTCTGCTGCTCAAGCAGCGGCTGAATTTGCAGATCTTGCAAGCCTAACTGCCAGAGGTGCTGTAGAAATTTCAAGGCAATATTGTGTTGATGTTGGTGGTTCATGCCACTTAGGTTTCAAGGATGAAAGGTTGGAACATGGGCAATCATTTCCTCGAGATGGTAATGGTAAATATTTTGTTGGCATGCACAATTGGAACATGAAATTTAAGGATGCTACCTCTGATGCTCAAGCAGTGGCTGAGTTTGCGGAACATGCAAGCCTAGCTGCCAGAGCTGTTGTAGAACTTTCAAGGCAATATTGTATTGATGATGGTTGTTCATGCCACTTAGGTTTCAAGGATGAGAGGTTGGAACACGGTCAATCATTTCCTGGAGATGGTAATTGTAATTTTTGTATTGGTAGGCATAATTGGAACATGAAATTTAAGGATGCTACCTCTGCTGCTCAAGCAGCGGCTGAGTTTGCAGAACATGCAAACCTAGCTGCCAGAGGTGCTGTAGAACTTTCAAGGCAATATTGTGTTGATGATGGTGATTCATGCCACTTAGGTTTCAAGGATGAAAGGGGTGAACATGGGCAATCATTTCCTTGAGATGTTAATTTTTCTGATGGCAAGCAGAATTGAAACATGAAATTTAAGGATGCTACCTCTACTGCTCAAGCAATGGCTGAGTTTGCAGAACATGCAAGCCTAGGTGCCAGAGGTGTTGTAGAAATTTCAAGGCAATATTGTGCTGATGATTGTGGTTCAGGCCACTTAGGTTTCAAGGATGAAAGGTTGGAACATGGGCAATCATTTCATAGAGATGTTAATGGTAAATTTTCTGTTGGCAGGCAGAATTGGAACAAGAAATTTAAGGATGCTACCTCTGTTGCTCAAGCAACGGGTGAGTTTGCAGAACATGCAAGCCTAGCTGCCACAGGTGTTGTAGAAATTTCAAGGAAATATTGTGTTGATGATGGTGGTTCATGCCACTTAGGTTTCTAGGATGAAAGGTTGGAACATGGGCAATCATTTCCTGGAGATGGTAAATTTTCTGTTGGCAGGCAGAATTGGAACATGAAATTTACGGATGCTACCTCTGCTGCTCAAGCAACGACTGAGTTTGCAGAACTTGGAAGCCTAGCTGCCAGAGCCGTTGTAGAACTTTCAAGGCAATATTGTGTTGATGATGGTGGTTCATGCCACTTAGGTTTCATGGATGAAAGTTTGGAACATGGGCAGTCATTTCCTGGAGATTTTAATTGTAATTTTTCTGCTGGCAGGCAGAATTGGAACATGAAATTTAAGGATGCTACCTCTGCTACTCAAGCAGCGGCTGAGTTTGCAGAACATGCAAGCATAGCTGCCAGAGCTGTTGTAGAACTTTAAAGGCAATAGTGTGTTGATGATGGTGGTTCATTCAACTTAGGTTTCAAGGATGAAAGGTTGGAACATGGGCAATCATTTCCTGGAGATGGTAATGGTAATTTTTCCGTTGGCAGGTAGAAATGGAACATGAAATTTAAGGATGCTACCTCTGCTGCTCAAGCAGCGACTGAGTTTGCAGAACATGCAAGCCTAGCTACCAGAGCTGTTGTAGAACTTTAAAGGCAATATTGTGTTGATGATGGTGGTCCATGCCACTAAGGTTTCAAGGATGAAAGGTTGGAACACGGGCAATCATTTCCTGGAGATGGTAATAGTAATTTTTCTGTTGGCAGGCAGAACTGGAACATGAAATTTAAGGATACCACCTCTGCTGCTCAAGCAGCGGCTGAGTTTGTAGAACATGCAAGCCTAGCTGCCAGAGCTGTTGTAGAACTTTAAAGGCAATAGTGTGTTGATGGTGGTGGTTCATGCAACTTAGGTTTCAAGGATAAAAGGTTGGAACATGGGCAATCATTTCCTGGAGATGGTAATGGTAATTTTTCTGTTGGCAGGTAGAAATGGAACATGAAATTTAAGGATGCTACCTCTGCTGCTCAAGCAGCAACTGAGTTTGCAGAACATGCAAGCCTAGCTACCAGAGCTGTTGTAGAACTTTAAAGGCAATATTGTGTTGATGATGGTGGTTCATGCCACTTAGGTTTCAAGGATGAAAGGTTGGAACACGGGCAATCATTTCCTGGAGATGGTAATGGTAATTTTTCTGTTGGTAGGCAGAATTGGAACATGAAATTTAAGGATGCCACCTCTGCTGCTCAAGCAGCGGCTGAGTTTGCAGAACATGCAAGCCTAGCTACTAAAGGAATTATAGAACTTTCTAGGCAATATTGTGTTGATGATTGTGGTTCATGCCACTTAGGTTTCAAGGATGAAATTTTGGAACATGGGCAATCATTTTCTGGAGATGGTAATGGTAATTTTTCTGTTGGCAGGCAGAATTGGAACATGAAATTTAAGGATTCTACCTTTGCTGCTCAAGCAGCGGCTGAGTTTACAGTACATGCAGGCCTGGATGCTAGAGCTGTTGTAGAACTTTCAAGGAAATATTGCGTTTATGATGGTGGTTCATGCCACTTAGTTTTCAAGAATGAAAGGTTGGAACATGGACAATCATTTCCTTGAGATGGTAATAGTAATCTTTCAGTTGGCAGGTAGAATTGTAACATGTAATTTAAGGATGCTACCTTTGCTGCTCAAGCAGCGACTGAGTTTGCAGAACATCCAAGCCTAGCTGCCAGAGCTGTTGGAGAACTTTCAATGCAATATTGTGTTGATTATGGTGGTTCATGCCACTTAGGTTTCAAGGATGAAAGGTTTGAAAATGGGCAATCATTTCCCGGAGATGGTAAGAGTAATGTTTCTGCTGGTAGGCAGAATTGGAACATGATATTTAAGGATGCTACCTCTACTGCTCAAGTAGCGATTGCGTTTGCAGAACATGCTAGCCTAACTGCCATAGCTGTTGTAGAACTGTAAAGGCAATATTGTGTTGATGATGGTAGTTCATGCCACTTAGGTTTCAAGGATGAAAGATTGGAACATGGGCAATCATTTCCTGGAGATGGTGATGGTAATGTTTCTGTTGGCAGGCAAAATTGGAATATGAAATTTAAGGATGCTACCTCTGCTGCTCAAGTAGCGACTGAGTTTGAAGAACATGCAAGCCTAACTACCAGAGCTGTTGTAGAACATTCAAGGCAATATTGCGTTGATGATGGTGGTTCATGCCACATAGTTTTCAAGAATGAAAGGTTGGAACATGGACAATCATTTCCTTGAGATGGTAATGGTAATCTTTCTGTTGGTAGGTAGAATTGTAACATGTAATTTTAGGATGCTACCTTTGCTGCTCAAGCAGTGACTGAGTTTGCAGAACATTCAAGCCTAGCTGCTAGAGCTGTTGGAGAACTTTCAAGGCAATATTGTGCTGATGATGGTGGTTCATGCCACTTAGGTTTCAAGGATGAAAGGTTTGAAAATGGGCAATCATTTCCTGGAGATAGTGAAAGTAATGTTTCTGCTGGCAAGCAGAATTGGAACATGAAATTTAAGGATGCTACTTCTGCTGCTCAAGTAGCTACTGAGTTTGTAGAACATGCAAGCCTAGCTGCCAGAGCTGTTGTTGAACTTTCAAGGCAATATTGTGTTGATAATGGTAGTACATGCCACTTTGTTTTCAAGGATGAAAGGTTTGAACATGGACACTCATTTCCTGGAGATGGTGATAGTAATGTTTCTGCTGGCAGGCAGAATTGGAACATGAAATTTAAGGATGCTACCTCTGCTGCTCTAGCTGCGGCTGAGTTTGCAGAACATGCAAGCCTAACTATCATAGCTATTGTAGAACTTTCAAGGAAATATTTTGTTGATGATGGTGGTTCATGCCACTTAGTTTTCAAGGATGAAAGGTTGGAACATGGGCAATCATTTCCTGGAGATGGTAATGGTAATTGTTCTTTTGGCAGGCTGAATTGGAAGCTGAAATTTAAGGATGCTACCTCTGCTGCTCAAGCAGCGGCTCACTTTGCAGAATATGCAAGCCTAACTACCAGAGCTGTTGTAGAACTTTCAAGGCAATATTGCGTTGACGATGGTGGTTCCTGCCACTTAGTTTTCAAGAATGAAAGGTTGGAATATGGACAATCATTTCCTTGAGATGGTAATGGTAATCTTTCTGTTGGCAGGTAGAATTGGAACATGTAATTTAAGGATGTAACCTTTGCTGCTCAAGCAGCGACTGAGTTTGCAGATCATGCAAGCCTAGCTGCCAAAGCTGTTGGAGAACTTTCAAGGCAATATTGTGTGGATGATGGTGGTTCATGCCACTTAGGTTTCAAGGATGAAAGGTTGGAACATGGGCAATCATTTCCTGGAGATGGTGATAGTAATGTTTCTGCTGGTAGGCAGAATTGGAACATGAAATTTAAGGATGCTACCTCTGCTGCTCAAGTAGCGATTGAGTTTGCACAACATACAAGCTTAACTGCCATAGCTATTGTAGAATTTCAAGGCAATATTGTGTTGATGATGGTAGTACATGCCACTTAGGTTTCAAGGATGAAAGGTTGGAACATGGACACTCATTTCCTGGAGATGGTGATAGTAATGTTTCTGCTGGCAAGCAGAATTGGAACATGAAATTTAAGGATGCTACCTCTGCTGCTCAAGCAGCGGCTGAGTTTTCAGAACATGCAAGCCCAACTACCATAGCTGTTGTAGAACTTTCAAGGAAATATTGTGTTGATGCTGGTGGTTCATGCCACTATGTTTTCAAGGATGAAAGGTTGGAACATGGGCAATCATTTCCTGGAGATGGTAATAGTAATTTTTCTTTTGGTAGGCAGAATTAGAACATGAAATTTAAGGATGCTACCTCTGCTACTCAAGCAGCGGCTGAGTTTGCAGAACATGCAAGCCTAGCTGCCAGAGCTATTATAGAACTTGCAAGGCAATATTGTGTTGATGATGGTGGTTCATGCCACTTAGGTTTCAAGGATGAAAGGTTGCAACATGGGCAATCATTTCCTGGAGATGGTGATGGTAATGTTTCTGTTGGCAGGCAGAATAAGAACATGAAATTTAAGGACACTAGCTCTACTGCTCAAGCAGCGGCTGAGTTTGCAGAACATGCAAGCCTAGCTGTCAAAGCTGTTGTAGAACTTTAAAGGCAATATTGCGTTGATGATGGTGGTTCATGCCACTTAGGTTTCAAGGATGAAAGGTTGGAACATGGGCAATAATTTCCTGGAGATGGTAATGGTAATGTTTCTGTTGGCAGGCAGAATTGGAACATGAAATTTAAGGATGCTACCTCTGTTGCTCAAGTAGCGACTGATTTTGAAGAACGTGCAAGCCTAACTGCCAGAGTTGTTGTAGAACTTTCAAGGAAATATTGTGTTGATGTTGTTGGTTCATGCCACTTTGTTTTCAAGCATGAAAGGTTGGAACATGGACAATCATTTCCTTGATATGGTAATGGTAATTTTTCTGTTGGCAGGTAGAATTGGAACATGAAATTTAAGGATGGTTCCTCTGCTGCTCAAGCAGCGGCTGAGGTTGCAGAACATGAAAGCCTAGCTAACAGAGCTGTTGGAGAACTTTCAAGGCAATATTGTGTTAATGATGGTGGTTCATGCCACTTAGATTTCAAGGATGAAAGGTTGGAACATGGGCAATCATTTCCTGGAGATGGTGATAGTAATGTTTCTACTGTCAGGCAGAATTGGAACATGAAATTTAAGGTTGCTATCTCTGCAGCTCGAGTACGACTGAGTTTGCAGAACATGCAAGCCTAGCTGCCAGAGTTGTTGTTGAACTTTCAAGGCAATATTGTGTTGATGATGGTAGTACATGCCACTTTGTTTTCAAGGATGAAAGGTTTGAACATGGACACTCATTTCCTAGAGAGAGTGATAGTAATGTTTCTACTGGCAGGCAGAATTGGAACATGAAATTTAAGGATGCTACCTTTGCTGCTCAAGCTGCGGCTGAGTTTGCAGAACATGCAAGCCTAACTATCATAGCTGTTGTAGAACTTTCAAGGAAATATTTTGTTGATGATGGTGGTTCATGCCACTTAGTTTTCAAGGATGAAAGGTTGGAACATGGGCAATCATTTCCTGGAGATGGTAATGGTAATTGTTCTTTTGGCAGGCAGAATTGGAACCTGAAATTTAAGGATGCTACCTCTGCTGCTCAAGCAGCGGCTAACTTTGCAGAACATGCAAGCCTAGCTTCCAGGGCTATTGTAGAACTTGCAAGGCAATATTGTGTTGATGATGGTGGTTCATGCCACTTAGGTTTCAAGGATGAAAGGTTGGAACATGGGCAATCATTTCCTGGAGATGGTAATGGTAATTTTTCTTTTGGCAGGCAGAATTGGAATATGAAATTAAAGGATGCTACCTCTGCTGCTCAAGCAACGGCTGTGTTTGTAGAGCATGCAAGCCTAGCTTCCAGAGCTATTATAGTACCTGCAAGGTAATATTGTGTCGATGATGGTGGTTCATGCCACTTAGGTTTCAAGGATGAAAGGTTGGAACATGGGCAATCATTTCCTTGAGATGGTAATGGTAATTCTTTTGTTGGTAGGCAGAATAGGAACATGAAATTTAAGGACGCTACCTCTACTTTTTAAGCAGTGGTTGAGTTTGCAGAACATACAAGCCTAGCTGCCAAAGCTGTTGTAGAACTTTAAAGGCAATATTGTGTTGATGATGGTGGTTCACGCCACTTAGGTTTCAAGGATGAAAGGTTGGAACACGGGTAATCATTTCCTGGAGATGGTAATGGTAATTTTTCTGTTGGCAGGCATAATTGGAACATGAAATTTAAGGATGCCACCTCTGCTGCTCAAGCAGCAGCTGAGTTTGCACAACATGCAAACCTAGCTACCAGAGCTGTTGTAGAACTATAAAGGCAATATTGTGTTGATGATGGTGGTTCATGCCATTTAGGTTTCAAGGATGAAAGGTTGGAACACGGGCAATCATTTCCTTGTAGAACATCCAAGCCTAGCTGCCAGAGCTGTTGTTGAACTTTCAAGGAAATATTGTGTTGATGATGGTAGTACATGCCACTTTGTTTTCAAGGATGAAAGGTTTGAACATGAACACTCATTTCCTAGAGATAGTGACAGTAATGTTTCTACTGGCAGGCAGAATTGGAACATGAAATTTAAGGATACTACCTCTGCTGCTCAAGTAGCGACTGAGTTTGCAGAACATGCAAGCCTAGCTTCCAGAGCTGTTGTAGAACATTCAAGGAAATATTTTGTTGATGATGGTAGTACATGCCACTTAGTTTTCAATGCTTTTATTAATATTTCAGTTCCTCCTAGGTGTACATATTTAATTGGGTTTTTTGCCTTTTTATCTTGTATTTCTTTATTTATTATTCTTTTATTTATTATTGGTATTTTGGCTTTTCCTTTTGTATATTTACAGTCAATTATATGCTCTTTTTGACTAACTACGTAGTATTCTTCTCTTTGTCTTTTGAACCAATTTTTTATTGTAGGTACTTCAAATATTTTTTCACCACTGAGGTCTAACTCTTTTCCTTTTATTTGTTCAAAGATATTATTATCGAATATAATTTTTTGTTCTGAGGGTTCTTCATCTTTATATTCTTCTCGTGTTATTACTTTTATTTCTTTTTCAGTCATTAGGTTTCATCATCTTCTTTTGTTATTTCATCTCCTATTTCATCTTTTATTTCATCTTCTATATCTGATATTTCATACACACTGTCTTCGCTATCTAGTTCATAATCTATATATTCCATTTGCATATATTCTTCATTATCAATTATGATTTTAGTTATTTGTTTTTTCTTTGGGTTTCTAGGTGCTTTACAGTCTTTAGCTATATGTCCTAATTTTCCGCAGTTATAACAAGTACATTCTGTTAGTTTCTTTTTTGGTCTAAATGTTCTTTTATTCTGATAATTTTTTACATAATATCTTTTTCTTGGTTTTTTATTTTTATATTTTGACTTATATTTATTATATTTCTTTGTTTTCCATTTTTTATTATAATATTTATCTGTACATCCAAATTGTGGTGCTGTTTTATTTTTACTACATCTTAAGTTTTTTATTAATATTTTTTCCATTTTTGTTTCTTCTTTATATTTTTCACATAATTGTACAAACCATTGTTGTAGGAATTTTATTCTAGCTCCTAAAGTATCTGTTAATCCTGCTTCATTCCATTCTTTTATTATTTTAGAATTAAAAGGTTCTGGTAATTTTGTGAAATATAATTTTCTTATTTCTTTACTTTCTTCTGTATTATATGTTCCTTTATAATAATATTCTCTAAATGCACAAGTATATTCATCTATATAGCACATATTACATATTGCTAATTTTGTTATTAGATTTCTATTTGTTAGTTTTTCTTTATTTTGTTCTTCAATTTCTGTAGTCATACTACTAAATTCATTTCTTATGGCTATTTCATATTTGTATAGTATTTCTATATTTGTTGTTGCTATTTCACCATTAAATTTTTTATTGCTTCTTAAGGTATCTATACTTTCTCTTGTTAGATTGTGTAACCATAATTTTATGGTTCCTATAAGTGTTCTTTCTATATATCCTGGTGTTTCTGTCATTCCTATTTTATTATCTACTAATTCTTTAGATAAATATCCTATCCATAGTTGGATTGTTTTATTTATATCTGCTACGCAATCTAAATCTAAAAAGTTATATTGTTCAGATATTGGTTTTGGTGTCCATTTTTTATTTAACCTACTATTCCATAGTGTATCATATCTATCAGATTGTTCATAGTTAGCTGTATAATAATTTAGGTTTAATCCTTTCGGATTTTTTACACCCGATGTACTCGGCTTTTCATCCATATTTACATCTCCTGTGTTTATTTCTACATTTTTTATTTTTTCTATATTTTCTAGAAGCTCTGTATATGTTTCACTTATTTCACTTGATTCTGATTTTTGGTCATCTATATTATCATCTGTATCTATTTTATCTATTTCTTCAATTCTAGGAATTTTTTCTAGTTGTAATATTTGTTTAAATTTATTTATTTCATCTGTTAATTCTATTTCTTTATTTTTCTCTCTTTGCTTATTTTCATATATTGCTTTTAACATATTTAATTCTTTTTCTAATGCTATAATTTTTATGTTTTTAGTTTCTTCCAATTGTTGTATTTCTTTGCTTGCTTGTTTTTTAATGATTTCGATTTCTTTTTTCTTATCAATTTCTTCATTTTCTCTACTTATTCTGGTCATAGCTGTTAAGCTATCTTCTAGTCTTGCTGTTTCTTTTTCTATCATTAAGTATAATTGGTCTCCTATTTTTTTATATCTTCTACCTAAGTTTGAAAAAATTATTTTTATTTTTAATCCATCTTGGTTTTCATAGGTTTTTTCATCTATTGCAAATTCTTCTTTGTTCATTTTTAATCTATAGCTCTGATATCCAACCTTTCATCCTTGAAAACTAAGTGGAATTAACCACCATCATCAACACAATATTGCCTTGAAAGTTCTACAACAGCTCTGGCGGCTAGGCTTGCATGTTCTGCAAATTCAGTCGCTACTTGAGCAGCAGAGGTAGCATCATAAATTTCATGTTCCTGTTCTTCCTGCCAAAAGACAAATTACCATTACCATATGAAGGAAATGATTGCCCATGTTCCAACCTTTCATCCTTGAAACCTAAGTGGCATGAACAACTATCATCAACATAATATTGCATTGAAAGTTCTACAACAGCTATGGCATCTAGGCTTGCATGTTCTGCAAACTCAGCCATGGCTTGAGCAGCAGAGGTAGCATCCTTAAATTTCATGTTCCAATTCTGCCTACCAATAGAAAAATTAGCACTACCCTCTCTAGGAAATGATTGCCCATGTTCCAACCTTTTATCCTTGAAACCTAAGTGGCATGAACCACTATCATCAATACAATATTGCCTTGAAAGTTCTACAATAGCTCTGGTAGCTAGGCTTGCATGTTCTGCAAACTCAGCTGCTGCTTGAGCAATATAGGTAGCATCCTTAAATTTCATGTTCCAATTCTGCCTGCCAATTACCATTACCATCTCCAGGAAATGCTTTCCCATGTTCCAACCTTTCATCCTTGAAACCTAAGTGGCATGAACCACCATCATCAACACAATATTGTCTTGAAAGTTCTACAACAGCTCTGGCAGCTAGGCTTGGATGTTTTACACACTCAGTCGCTACTTGAGAAGCATAGGTAGCATCCTTAAATTTCATGTTCCAATTGTGCCTGCCAATAGAAAATTTACCATCTCCAGGAAATGATTGCCCATGTTCCAACCTGTTATCCTTGAAACCTAAGTGGCATGAACCACCATCATCAACTAAAATATTGCCTTGAAAGTTCTACAACAGCTCTGGAAGCTAGGCTTGCATGTTTTTCCAACTCAGTCGCTAATTGAGCAGCAGAGGTAGCATCCATAAATTTCATGTTCCAATTCTACCTGCCAACAAAAGAATTACCATTACCATCTCAAGGAAATGATTGCCCATGTTCCAACCTTTCATCCTTGAAAACTATATGGCATGAACTACTATCATTAACACAGTATTGCCTTGAAAGTTCTAGAACAGCTCTGGCAGCTAGGCCTGCATGTTCTGCAAACTCAGCCACTGCTTGAGCAGCAGAGGTAGCATCCTTAAATTTCATGTTCCAATTCTACCTGCCAACAGAAAAATTACCATTACCCTCTCTAGGAAATGATTGCCCATGTTCGAACCTTTTATCCTTGAAACCTAAGTGGCATGAACCACCATCATCAACACAATATTTCCTTGAAAGTTCTACAACAGCTCTGGCAGCTAGGCTTGCATGTCCTGCAAACTCAGCCGCTGCTTGAGCAAAATAGGTAGCATCCTTAAATTTCATGTTCCAATTGTGCTTGCCAACGGAAAAATTACCATTACCATCTCCCAGAAATGCTTGCCCATGTTCCAACCTTTCATCCTTGAAATCTAAGTGGCGTTAACTACCATCATCAACACAATATTGCCTTGAAAGTTCTCCAACAGCTCTGGCAGCTAGGCTTGCATGTTCTCCAAACACAGCCGCTGCTTGAGTAGTAGAGGTAGCATCCTTAAATTTCATGTTCCAATACTGCCTGCCAACAAAAAAATTAACATTACCATCTCAAGGAAATGATTGCCCATGTTCCAACCTCTCATCCTTCAAAACTAAGTGGAATGAACCACCATCATCAACACAATATTGCCTTGAAAGTTCTACAACAGCTCTGGCAGCTAGGCTTGCATGTTCTGCAAATTCAGTCGCTACTTGAGCAGCAGAGGTAGCATCTTTAAATTTTATGTTCCATTTCTTCCTGCCAATAGAAAAATTACCATTACCATATGAAGGAAATGATTGCCCATGTTCCAACCTTTCATCATTGAAACCTAAGTGGCATGAACCACTATCATCAACATAATATTGCATTGAAAGTTCTACAACAGCTATGGCATCTAGGCTTGCATGTTCTGCAAACTCAGCCGCGGCTTGAGAAGCAGAGGTAGCATCCTTAAATTTCATGTTCCAATTATGCCTACCATCAGAAAAATTACCACTACCCTCTCTAGGAAATGATTGCCCATGTTCCAATCTTTTATCCTTTAAACCTAAGTGGCATGAACCACCATCATCAACACAATATTGCCTTGAAAGTTCTACAATAGCTCTGGAAGCTAGGCTTGCATGTTCTGCAAACTCAGCCGCTGCTTGAGCAACATAGGTAGCATCCTTAAATTTCATGTTCCAATTCTGCCTGCCAATAGAAAAATTACCATTACCATCTCCAGGAAATGCTTGCCCATGTTCCAACCTTTCATCCTTGAAACCTAAGTGGCACGAACCACCATCATCAACACAATATTGCCTTAAAAGTTCTACAACAGCTCTGGCAGCTAGGCTTGCATGTTCTGCAAACTCAGCCGCTGCTTGAGCAATATAGGTAGCATCCTTAAATTTCATGTTCCAAATCTGCCTGCCAATAGAAAAATTATCATTACCATCTCCAGGAAATGCTTGCCCATGTTCCAACCTTTCATCCTTGAAATCTAAGTGGCATGAACCACCATCATCAACACAATATTGCCTTGAAAGCTCTACAACAGCTCTGGCATCTAGGCTTGGATGTTTTGCACACTCAGTCGCTACTTGAGTAGCAGAGGTAGTATCCTTAAATTTCATGTTCCAATTGTGCCTGCCAATAGAAAATTTACCATCTCCAGGAAATGATTGCCCATGTTCCAACCTTATATCCTTGATACCTAAGTGGCATGAAGCACCATCATCAACCAAAATATTGCCTTGAAAGTTCTACAACAGCTCTCGAAGCTAGGCTTTCTTCAAACTCAGTCGCTAATTGAGCAGCAAAGGTAGCATCCTTAAATTTCATGTTCCAATTCTACCTGCCAACCGAGAAATATTACCATTACCATCTTAAGGAAATGATTGCCCATGTTCCAACCTTTTATCCTTGAAAACTATGTGGCATGAACCACCATCATCAGCACAGCATTGCCTTGAAAGTTCTACAACAGCTCTGGCAGCTAGGCCTGTATATTCTGCTAACTCAGCCGCTACTTGTGCAGCAGAGGTAGCATCCTTAAATTTCATGTTCCAATTCTGCCTGCCAACTGAAAAATTACCATTACCCTCTCTAGGAAATGATTGCCCATGTTCCAACCTTTTATCCTTGAAACCTAAGTGGCATTAACCACCATCATCAACACAATATTGCCTTGAAAGTTCTACAACAGCTCTGGCAGCTAGGCTTGCATGTTCTTCAAATTCAGTCACTACTTGAGCAGCCGAGGTAGCATCCTTAAATTTCATGTTCCATTTCTTCCTGCCAATAGAAAAATTGCCATTACCATATGAAGGAAATGATTGCCCATGTTCCAACCTTTCATCCTTTAAACCTAAGTGGCATGAACCACCATCATCAAAACAATATTGCCTTGAAAGTTCTACAACAGATCTGGCAGCTAGGCTTGGATGTTCTCCAAACTCAGCCGCTGCTTGAGCAGCAGAGGTAGCATCCTTAAATTTCATGTTCCAATTCTCCCTGCCAATAGAAAATTTACCATCTCCAGGAAATGATTGCCCATGTTCCAACCTTTTATCCTTTAAACCTAAGTGGCATGAACCACCATCATCTACACAGTATTGCCTTGAAAGTTCTACAACAGCTCCGGCAGCTAGGCTTGCATTTTCTGCAAACTCAGCCTCTGCTTGAGCAACATAGGTAGCATCCTTAAATTTCATGTTCCAATTCTGCTTGGCAACGGAAAAATTACCATTACCATCTCCAGGAAATGCTTGCCCATGTTCTAACCTTTCATCCTTAAAACCTAAGTGGCATGAACCACCATCATCAACACAATATTGCCTTGAAAGTTCTCCAAACGATCTGGCAGCTAGGCTTGCATGCTCTCCAAACTCAGCCGCTACTTGAGCAGTAGATGTAGCATCCATAAATTTCATGTTCCAATACTGCCTGCCAACAGAAAAATTAACATTACTATCTCAAGGAAATGATTGCCCATGTTCCAACCTTTCATCCTTGAAACCTAAGTGGCATAAACCACTATCATCAACACAATATTACCTTGAAAGTTCTACAACAGCACTGGCAGCTAGGCTTGGATGTTCTGCAAACTCAGCCGCTACTTGAGCAGCAGAGGTAGCATCCTTAAATTTCATGTTCCAATTCTGCCTGCCAATAGAAAATTACCATTAACATCTTCAGGAAATGCTTGCCCATGTTCTAACCTTTCATCCTTAAAACCTAAGTGGCATGAACCACCATCATCAACACAATATTGCCTTGAAAGTTCTCCAAAAGATCTGGCAGCTAGGCTTGCATGTTCTCCAAACTCAGCCGCTGCTTGAGCAGTAGAGGTAGCATCCATAAATTTCATGTTCCAATACTGCCTGCCAACAGAAAAATTAACATTACCATCTCAAGGAAATGATTGCCCATGTTCCAACGTTTCATCCTTGAAAACTAAGTGGAATTAACCACCATCATCAACACAATATTGCCTTGAAAGTTCTACAACAGCTCTGGCGGCTAGGCTTGCATATTCTGCAAATTCAGTCGCTACTTGAGCAGCAGAGGTAGCATCCTTAAATTTCATGTTCCTATTCTTCCTGCCAATAGACAAATTACCATTACCATCTTCAGGAAATGATTGCCCATGTTCCAACCTTTCATCCTTGAAACCTAAGTGGAATGAACCACTATCATCAACACAATATTACCTTGAAAGTTCTACAACAGCATTGGCAGCTAGGCTTGGATGTTCTGCAAACTCAGCCGCTACTTGAGCAGCAGAGGTAGCATCCTTAAATTTCATGTTCCAATTCTGCCTGCCAATAGAAAAATTACCATTACCATCTCCAGGAAATGAAATCACATGTCCCAACCTTTCATCCTTGAAACCTAAGGGGCATGAACCACCATAATCAAAACAACATTGCCTTGAAAGTTCTACAACAGCTCTGGCTTTTAGGCTTGGATGTTCTCCAAACTCAGCCGCTGCTTGAGCAGCAGAGGTAGCATCCTTAAATTTCATGTTCCAATACTGCCTTCCAACAGAAAAATTACCATTACCTTCTCAAGGAAATGATTGCCCATGTTCCAACCTTTCATTCTTGAAAACTAAGTGGAATTAACCACCATCATCAACACAATATTGCCTTGAAACTTCTACCACAGCTCTGGCGGCTAGGCTTGCATGTTCTGCAAATTCAGTCGCTACTTGAGCAGTAGAGGTAGCATCCTCAAATTTCATGTTCCTATTCTTCCTGCCAATAGACAAATTACCATTACCATCTTCAGGAAATGATTGCCCATGTTCCAACCTTTTATCCTTGAAACCTAAGTGGCAAGAACCACCATCATCAAAACAATATTGCCTTGAACGTTCTACAACAGCTCTGGCAGCTAGACTTGCATGCTCTGCAAACTCAGTCGCTACTTGAGCAGCAGAGGTAGCATCCTTAAATTTCATGTTCCAACTCTGCCTGCCAATAGAAACATTACCATTACCATCTCCAGGAAATGATTGCCCATGTTCCATCCGTTAATCCTTGAAACCCAAGTGGCATGAACCACCATCATCAACACAATATTCCCTTGAAAGTTCTACAACAACTCTGGCAGCTAGGCTTGCATGTTCTGCAAACTCAACCGCTTCTTGAGCATAAGAGGTAGCATCCTTAAATTTCATTTTCCAATTCTGCCTGCCAATAGAAAATTTACCATCTCCAGGAAATGATTGCCTATGTTCCAACCTTTTATACTTGAAACCTAATTGGCATGAACCACCATCACCAACACAATATTGCCTTGAAAGTTCTACAATAGCTCTGGCAGCTAGGCTTGCATGTTCTGTAAACTCAGTCGCTGCTTGAGCAGCAGAGGTAGCATCCTTAAATTTCATGTTCCAATACTGCCTGCCAACAGAAAAATTACCATTAAAATCTCAAGGAAATGATTACCCAAGTTCCAACCTTTCATCATTGAAAACTAAGTGGCATGAACCACCATCATCAACACAATATTGCCTTGAAAGTTCTACAATAGCTCTGGCAGCTAGGCTTGCATGTTCTACAAACTCAGTCTCTGCTTGAGCAGCATAGGTAGCATCCTTAAATTTCATTTTCCAATTCTTCCTGCCAATTGAAAAATTACCATTACCATCTCCAGGAAATGATTGCCCATGTTCCAACCTTTTATCCTTGAAACCTAATTGGCATGAACCACCATCATCAACACAATATTGCCTTGAAAGTTCTACAACAGCTCTGGCAGCTAGGCTTGCATGTTCAGTAAACTCAGCCGCTGCTTGAGCAGAAGAGGTAGCATCCTTAAATTTCATGTTCCAATACTACGTGCCATCAGAAACAATTACCATTACCATCTCGAGGAAATAATTGCCCAAGTTTCAACCTTTCATCCTTGAAAACTAAGTGGCATGAACCACCATCATCAACACAATATTTCCTTGAAAGTTCTACAATAGCTCGGGCATCTAGGATTGCATGTTCTACAAACTCAGTCGCTACTTGAGCAGCAGAAGTAGCATCCTTAAATTTCATGTTCCAATTCTGCCTGCCAATAGAAAAATTACCATTACCATCTCCAGGAAATGATTGCACATGTTCCAACCTTTCATCCTTGAAACCTAAGTGGCATGAACCACCATCATCAAAACAATATTGCCTTGAAAGTTCTACAACAGCTCTGGCAGCTAGGCTTGGATATTCTCCAAACTCAGCCGCTGCTTGAGAAGCAGAGGCAGCATCCTTAAATTTCAAGTTCCAATTCTGCCTGCCAATAGAAAATTTACCATCTCCAGGAAATGATTGCCCATATTCCAACCTTTTATCCTTGAAATCTAATTGGCATGAACCACCATCATCAACACAATATTGCCTTGAAAGTTCTACAACAGCTCTGGCAGCTAGGCTTGCATGTTCTGTAAACTCAGCCGCTGCTTGAGCAGCAGAGGTAGCATCCTTAAATTTCATGTTCCAATTTTGTTTGCCAACAGAAAAATTACCATTACCATTTTCAGGAAATGCTTGCCCATGTTCCAACCTTTCATCCTTAAAACCTAAGTGGCATGAACCACCATCATCAACACAATGTTGCCTAGAAAGTTCTCTAACAGCTCTAGCAGCTAGGCTTGCATTTTCTCCAAAATCAGCCACTGCTTGAGCTGCAGAGGCTGCATCCTTAAATTTCATGTTCCAATACTGCCATCCAACAGAAAAATTACCATTACCATCTCAAGGAAATGATTACCCAAGTTCCAACCTTTCATCCTTGAAAACTAAGTGGCATGAACCAACATCATCAACACAATATTGCCTTGAAAGTTCTACAATAGCTCTGGCAGCTAGGCTTGCATGTTCTACAAACTCAGTCTCTGCTTGAGCAGCAGAGGTAGCATCCTTAAATTTCATGTTCCAATTCTTCCTGCCAATTGAAAAATTACCATTACCATCTCCAGGAAATGATTGCACATGTTCCAACCTTTCATCCATGAAACCTAAGTGGCATGAACCACCATCATCAACACAATATTGCCTTGAAAGTTCTACAATAGCTCTGGCAGCTAGGTTTGCATGTTTTGCAAACTCAGACGCTCTTTGAGTTGCAGAAGTAGCATCCTTAAATTTTATGTTCCAATTCTACCTGCCAGCAAAAACATTGCCATTACCATCTCCAGGAAATGATTGCCCATGTTCCGACCTTTCATTCTTAAAACCTAAGTGGCATGAACCACCATCATCAACACAATATTTCCCTGAAAGTTCTACTACAGCTCTTTTAGCTAGGCCTGCATGTTCTGCAAACTTAGTCGCTACTTGAGCAACAGAGGTAGCTTCGTTAAATTTCATGGTTCAATTCTGCCTGCCAATAGAAACATTACCTTTACCATCTCCAGGAAATTATTGCCCATGTTCCAACCTTTCATCCTTGAAACCTAAGTGGCATGAACCACCATCATCAACACAATATTTCCTTAATAGTTCTTCAACAACTCTGGCCGCTAGGCTTGCATGTTTTGCAAACTCAGCCGTTGCTTGAGCAGTAGAGGTAGCATCCTTAAATTTCGTTGCAAACTCAGCCGTTGCTTGAAAGTTCTACAATAGCTCTGGCAGCTAGGCTTGCATGTTCTTCAAACTCAGTCTCTACTTGAGCAGCAGAGGTAGCATCCTTAAATTTCATGTTCCAATTCTTCCTGCCAATTGAAAAATTACCATTACCATCTTAAGGAAATGATTGCACATGTTCCAACCTTTCATCCTTGAAAACTAAGTGGCATGAACCTCCATCATCAAAACAATATTGCCTTGAAAGTTCTACAATAGCTCTGGCAGCTAGGCTTGCATGTTCTGTAAACTCTGCCGCTGCTTGAGCATCAGAGGGAGCATCCTTAAATTTCATGTTCCAATTCAGCTTCCCAACAGAAAAATTACCATTACCATCTTTAGGAAATGCTTGCCCATGTTCCAACCTATCATCCTTGAAATCTAAGTGGCATGAACCACCATCATCAACACAGTATTGCTTAGAAAGTTGTCCAATAGCTCTAGCAGCAAGGCTTGCATGTTCTCCAAAATCAGCCACTGCTTGAGCATCAGAGGCAGCATCCTTAAATTTCTTGTTCCAATATTGCCTGCCATAAGAAAAATTACCATTACCATCTCAAGGAAATGATTGCCCAAGTTTCAACCTTTCATCCTTGAAAACTAAGTGGCATGAACCACCATCATCAACACAATATTGCCTTGAAAGTTCTACAATACCTCTGGCAGCTAGGCTTGCATGTTCTACAAACTCAGTCGCTACTTGAGCAGCAGAGGTAGCATCCTTAAATTTCATGTTCCAATTCTCCCTCCCAATGGAAAAATTACCATTACCATCTCCAGGAAATGATTGCCCATGTTCCAACCTTTCATCCTTGAAACCTAAGTGGCATGACCACCATCATCAAAACAATATTGCCTTGAAAGTTCTACAACAGCTCTGGCAGCTAGGCTTGGATGTTATCCAAACTCAGCCGCTGCTTGAGCAGCAGAGGTAGCATCCTTAAATTTCATGTTCCAATTTTGCCTGCCAATAGAAAATTTACCATCTCCAGGAAATGATTGCCCATGTTCCAACCTTTTATCCTTGAAACCTAAGTGGCATGAACCACCATCATCTACACAGTATTGCCTTGAAAGTTCTACAACAGCTCTGGCAGCTAGGTTTGCATGTCTTGCAAACTCAGCCGCTGTTTGAGTAGCAGAGGTAGCATCCTTAAATTTTATGTTCCCATTCTACCTGCCAAAAAAAACATTACCATTACCATCTCCAGGAAATGATTGCCCATGTTCCGACCTTTCATTCTTGAAACCTAAGTGGCATGAACCACCATCATCAACACAATATTGCGTTGAAAGTTCTACTACAACTCTGGCAGCTAGGCTTGCATGTTCTGTAAACTCAGTCGCTACTTGAGCAGTAGAGGTAGCATACTTAAATTTCATGTTCCAATTCTTCCTGCCAATGGAAAAATTAACATTACCATCTTCAGGAAATGATTGAACATGTTCCAACCTTTCATCCTTGAAACCTAAGTGGCATGAACCACCATCATCAACACAATATTGCCTTGAAAGTTCTATAACAGCTCTGGCATCTAGGCTTGCATGTTCTGCAAACTCAGCCGTTGCTTGAGCAGCAGAGGTAGCATCCTTAAATTTCATGTTCCAATTGTGCCTGCCAATAGAAAATTACCATTACTATCTCAAGGAAATGATTTCCCATGTTTTAACCTTTCATCCTTGAAAACTAAGTGGCATGAACCACCATCATCAGCACAATATTTCCTTGAAACTTCTACAATATCTCTTTTAGCTAGGCTTGCATGTTCTGCAAACTCAGTCGCTACTTGAGCAGCAGAGGTAGCATCCTTAAATTTCATGTTCCAATTCTTCTGCAAATGGAAAAATTACCATTACCATCTGCAGGAAATGATTGCACATGTTCCAACCTTTCATCCTTGAAACCTAAGTGGCATGAACCACCATCATCAACACAATATTGCCTTGCAAGTTCTATAACATCTGTGGCATCTAGGCTTGCATGTTCTACAAACTCAGCCGCTGCTTGAGCAGCAGAGGTAGCATCCTTAAATTTAATTTTCCAATTGTGCCTACCAATAGAAAATTACCATTAATATCTCAAGGAAATGATTTCCCATGTTCCAACCTTTCATCCTTGAAAACTAAGTGGCATGAACGACCATCACCGGCACAATATTTCCTTGAAACTTCTACAATATGTCTTTTAGCTAGGCTTGCATGTTCTGCAAACTCAGTCGCTACTTGAGCAGCAGAGGTAGCATCCTTAAATTTCATGTTCCAATTATGCTTGCCAATAGAAAAATTACCATTACCATCTCCAGGAAATGATTGCCCATGTTCCAACCTTTCATCCTTGAAACCTAAGTGGCTTGAACCACCATCATCAAAACAATATTTCCTTAAAAGTTCTACAACAGCTCTGGCAGCTAGGCTTGGATGTTATCCAAACTCAGCCGCTGCTTGAGCAGCAGAGGTAGCATCCTTAAATTTCATGTTCCAATTTTGCCTGCCAATAGAAAATTTACCATCTCCAGGAAATGATTGCCCATGTTCCAACCTTTTATCCTTGAAACCTAAGTGGAATGAACCACCATCATCTACACAGTATTGCCTTGAAAGTTCTACAACAGCTCTGGCAGCTAGGTTTGCATGTCTTGCAAACTCAGCCGCTGTTTGAGTAGCAGAGGTAGCATCCTTAAATTTTATGTTCCAATTCTACCTGCCAAAAAAAACATTACCATTACCATCTCCAGGAAATGATTGCCCATGTTCCGACCTTTCATTCTTGAAACCTAAGTGGCATGAACCACCATCATCAACACAATATTGCGTTGAAAGTTCTACTACAACTCTGGCAGCTAGGCTTGCATGTTCTGTAAACTCAGTCGCTACTTGAGCAGTAGAGGTAGCATACTTAAATTTCATGTTCCAATTCTTCCTGCCAATGGAAAAATTAACATTACCATCTTCAGGAAATGATTGAACATGTTCCAACCTTTCATCCTTGAAACCTAAGTGGCATGAACCACCATCATCAACACAATATTGCCTTGAAAGTTCTATAACAGCTCTGGCATCTAGGCTTGCATGTTCTGCAAACTCAGCCGTTGCTTGAGCAGCAGAGGTAGCATCCTTAAATTTCATGTTCCAATTGTGCCTGCCAATAGAAAATTACCATTACTATCTCAAGGAAATGATTTCCCATGTTTTAACCTTTCATCCTTGAAAACTAAGTGGCATGAACCACCATCATCAGCACAATATTTCCTTGAAACTTCTACAATATCTCTTTTAGCTAGGCTTGCATGTTCTGCAAACTCAGTCGCTACTTGAGCAGCAGAGGTAGCATCCTTAAATTTCATGTTCCAATTCTTCTGCAAATGGAAAAATTACCATTACCATCTGCAGGAAATGATTGCACATGTTCCAACCTTTCATCCTTGAAACCTAAGTGGCATGAACCACCATCATCAACACAATATTGCCTTGCAAGTTCTATAACATCTGTGGCATCAAGGCTTGCATGTTCTACAAACTCAGCCGCTGCTTGAGCAGCAGAGGTAGCATCCTTAAATTTAATTTTCCAATTGTGCCTACCAATAGAAAATTACCATTAATATCTCAAGGAAATGATTTCCCATGTTCCAACCTTTCATCCTTGAAAACTAAGTGGCATGAACGACCATCACCGGCACAATATTTCCTTGAAACTTCTACAATATGTCTTTTAGCTAGGCTTGCATGTTCTGCAAACTCAGTCGCTACTTGAGCAGCAGAGGTAGCATCCTTAAATTTCATGTTCCAATTATGCTTGCCAATAGAAAAATTACCATTACCATCTCCAGGAAATGATTGCCCATGTTCCAACCTTTCATCCTTGAAACCTAAGTGGCTTGAACCACCATCATCAAAACAATATTTCCTTAAAAGTTCTACAACAGCTCTGGCAGCTAGGCTTGCATGTTGTTCAAACTCAGTCGCTGCTTGAGCTGCAGAGGTAGCATCCTTAAATTTCATGTTCCAATTCTGCCTGCCAATAGAAAATTACCATTACCATCTCAAGGAAATAATTTCCCATGTTCTAACCTTTCATCATTGAAAACTAAGTTTCATGAACCACCATTATCAGCACAATATTTCCTTGAAAGTTCTACAACATCTCTTTTAGATAGGCTTGCATGTTCTGCAAACTCAGCCGCTGCTTAAGTAGCAGAGGTAGCATCCTTAAATTTCATGTTCCAATTCTGCTTTCCAACAGATATATTACCAATCACCATCTCCAGGAAATGCTTGACGATGTTCCAACCTTTCATCCTTGAAACCTAAGTGGCATGAACCACCATCATCAAAATAATATTTCCTTGAAAGTTCTACAACAGCTCTGGCAGCTAGGCTTGGATGTTCTGCAAACTCAGTCGCTGCTTGAGCAGTAGAGGTAGCATCCTTAAATTTCATGTTCCAATTCTGCCTGCCAATAGAAAATTACCATTACCATCTCCAGGAAATAATTGCACATGTTCCAACCTTTCATCCTTGAAACCTAAGTGGCATGAACCACCATCATCAACACAATATTGCCTTGAAAGATCTATAACAGCTCTGGCATCTAGGCTTGAATGTTCTGCAAACTCAGCCGTTGCTTGAGCAGCAGAGGTAGCATCCTTAAATTTCATGTTCCAATTGTGCCTGCCAATAGAAAATTACCATTACTATCTCAAGGAAATGATTTCCCATGTTCCAACCTTTCATCCTTGAAAACTAAGTGGCATGAACCACCATCATCAGCATAATATTTCCTTGAAACTTCTACAATATCTCTTTTAGCTAGGCTTGCATGTTCTGCCAACTTAGTCGCTACTTGAGAAGCAGATGTAACATCCTTAAATTTCATGTTCCAATTCTTCCTGCCAATGGAAAAATTAACATTACCATCTCCAGGAAATGATTGCACATGTTCCAACCTTTCATCCTTGAAACCTAAGTGGCATGAACCACCATCATCAACACAATATTGCCTTGAAAGTTCTATAACAGCTCTGGCATCTAGGCTTGCATGTTCTGCAAACTCAGCCATTGCTTGAGCAGCAGAGGTAGCATCCTTATATTTCATGTTCCAATTGTGCCTGCCAATAGAAAATTACCATTACTATCTCAAGGAAATGATTTCCCATGTTCCAACCTTTCATCCTTGAAAATTAAGTGGCATGAACCACCATCATCAGCACAATATTTCCTTGAAACTTCTACAATATCTCTTTTAGCTAGGCTTGCATGTTCTGCAAACTCAGTCGCTACTTGAGCAGCAGAGGTAGCATCCTTAAATTTCAAGTTCCAATTATGCTTGACAATAGAAAGATTACCATTACCATCTCCAAGAAAATGATTGCCCATGTTCCAACCTTTCATCCTTGAAACCGAAGTGGCATGAACCACTATCATCAACATAATATTGCCTTGAAAGTTCTACAACAGCTCTGGCAGCTAGGCTTGCATGTTCTGCAAACTCAGCCGCTGCTTGAGCAGTAGAGGTAGCATACTTAAATTTCATGTTCCAATTCTTCCTGCCAATGGAAACATTAACATTACCATCTTCAGGAAATGATTGCACATGTTCCAACCTTTCATCCTTGAAACCTAAGTGGCATGAACCACCATCATCAGCACAATATTTCCTTGAAAGTTCTACAACATCTCTTTTAGATAGGCTTGCATGTTCTGCAAACTCAGCCGCTGCTTAAGCAGCAGAGGTAGCATCCTTAAATTTCATGTTCCAATTCAGCTTTCCAACAAAAATATTACCAATCACCATCTCCAGGAAATGATTGCCCATGTTCCAACCTTTCATCCTTGAAACCTAAGTGGCATGAACCACCATCATCAAAACAATATTTCCTTGAAAGTTCTACAACAGCTCTGGCAGCTACGCTTGGATGTTCTGCAAACTCAGTCGCTGCTTGAGCAGTAGAGGTAGCATCCTTGAATTCCATGTTCCAATTCTGCCTGCCAATAGAAAATTACTATTACCATCTCCAGGAAATGATTGCACATGTTCCAACCTTTCATCCTTGAAACCTAAGTGGCATGAACCACCATCATCAACACAATAATGCCTAGAAAGTTCTCCAACAGCTCTGGTAGCTAGGTTTGCATGTTCTGCAAACTCCGCCGTTGTTTGAGTAGCAGAGGTAGCATCCTTAAATTTCATGTTCCTATTCTGCCTGCCAATAGAAAATTACCATTACCATCTCCAGGAAATGATTACACATGTTCCAACCTTTCATCCTTGAAACCTAAGTGGCATGAACCATCATCATCAATACAATATTGCCTTCAAAGTTCTACAACAGCTCTGGCAGCTAGGCTTGCATGTTGTTCAAACTCAGCCGCTGCTTGAGCTGCAGAGGTAGCATCCTTAAATTTCTTGTTCCAATTCTACCTGCCAATAGAAAAATTACCATTACCATCTCCAGGAAATGATTGCCCATGTTCCAACCATTCATCCTTGAAACCAAAGTGGCATGAACCTCCATCATCAAAACAATCTTGCCTTGAAAATTCTACAACATCTCTGGCAGCTAGGCTTGCATCTTTTACAAACTCAGGCGCTGCTTGAGCAACAGAGGTAGCATCCTTAAATTTCATGTTCCAATTCTGCTTGCCAACAGAAATATTACCAATCACCATCTCCAGGAAATGCTTGCCCATGTTCCACCCTTTCATCCTTGAAACCTAAGTGGCATGAGCCACCATCATCAACAGAATATTGCCTTGAAAGTTCTACAACAGCTCAGGCACCTAGGCCTGGATGTTCTGCAAACTCAGTCGCTGCTTGAGCAGTAGAGGTAGCATCCTTAAATTTCATGTTCCGATTCTGCCTGCCAATAGAAAATTTCCATTACCATCTCAAGGAAATGATTTCCCATGTTCTAACCTTTCATCCTTGAAAACTAAGTGCCATGAACCACCATCATCAGCACAATATTTCCTTGAAAGTTCTACAACATCTCTTTTAGATAGGCTTGCAAGTTCTTCAAACTCAGCCGTGGCTTGAGCAGCAGCGGTAGCATCCTTAAATTTCATATTCCAATTCTGCCTACCAACAAAAATATTACCAATACCCGCTCTAGGAAATGATTGCCCATGTTCCAACCTTTTATCCTTGAAACCTAAGTGGCATGAACCACCATCATCAACACAATATTGCCTTGGAAGTTCTACAACAGCTCTGGCAGCTAGGTTTGCATATTCTGCAAACTCAGCCATTGTTTGAGTAGCAGAGGTAGCATCCTTAAATTTCATGTTCCAATTCTGCCTGCCAATAGAAAATTACCATTACCATCTCCAGGAAATGATTGCACATGTTCCAACCTTTCATCCTTGAAACCTAAGTGGCATGAACCACCATCATCAACACAATATTGCCTAGAAATTTCTACAACAGCTCTGGCAGCTAGGTTTGCATGTTCTGCAAACTCCGCCGTTGTTTGAGTAGCAGAGGTAGCATCCTTAAATTTCATGTTCCAATTCTGCCTGCCAATAGAAAATTACCATTACCATCTCCAGGAAATGATTACACATGTTCCAACCTTTCATCCTTGAAACCTAAGTGGCATGAACCACCATCATCAACACAATATTGCCTAGAAATTTCTCCAACAGCTCTGGCAGCTAGGCTTGCATGTTGTTCAAACTCAGCCGCTGCTTGAGCTGCAGAGGTAGCATCCTTAAATTTCTTGTTCCAATTCTGCCTGCCAATAGAAAAATTACCATTACCATCTCCAGGAAATGATTTCCCATGTTCCAACCATTCATCCTTGAAACCAAAGTGGCATGAACCACCATCATCAAAACAATCTTGCCTTGAAAATTTTACAACATCTCCGGCAGCTAGGCTTGGATGTTCTGCAAACTCAGTTGCTGCTTGAGCAGTAGAGGTAGCATCCTTAAATTTCATGTTCCAATTCTGCCTGCCAATAGAAAATTACCATTACCATCTCAAGGAAATGATTTCCCATGTTCTAAACTTTCATCCTTGAAAACTAAGTGCCATGAACCACCATCATCAGCACAATATTTCCTTGAAAGTTCTACAACATCTCTTTTAGATAGGCTTGCATGTTATGCAAACTCAGCCGCGGCTTGAGCAGTAGAGGTAGCATCCTTAAATTTCATGTTCCAATTCTGCCTACCTACAGAAATATTACCACTACCCGCTCTAGGAAATGATTGCCCATGTTCCAACCTTTTATCCTTGAAACCTAAGTGGCATGAACCACCATCATCAACACAATATTGCCTTGAAAGTTCTACATCAGCTCTGGCAGCTAGGTTTGCATGTTTTGCAAACTCAGCCGCTGTTTGAGTAGCAGAGGTAGCATCCTTAAATTTCATGGTTCAATTCTGCCTCCCAAGAGAAACATTACCATTACTTTCTCCAGGAAATGATTGCCCATGTTCCAACCTTTCATCCTTGAAACCTAAGTGGCATGAACCTCCATCATCAACACAATATTGCCTTGAAACTTCTACAACAACTCTGGCAGCTAGGCTTGCATGTTCTGCAAACTCAGCCGTTGCTTGAGTAGTAGTGGTAGCATCTTTAAATTTCGTGTTCCAATACAGAAAAATTACCATTACCATCTCAAGGAAATGATTGCCCATGTTCCAACCTTTCATCCTTGAAAACTAAGTGGCATGAACCACCATCATCAACACAATATTGCCTTGAAAGTTCTTCAACAGTTCTGGCAGCTAGGCTTGCATGTACTCCAAACTCAGCCGCTGCTTGAGGATCAGAGGTAGCATCCTTAAATTACATGTTCCAATACTACCTTCCAACAGAAAAATTGCCATTACCATCTCAAGGAAATGATTTCCCATGTTCCAACCTTTCTTCCTTGAAACCAAAGTGGCATGAACCACCAACATCAACACAATATTGCCTTGAAAGTTCTATAACAGCTCTGGCATCTAGGCTTGCATGTTCTACAAACTCAGCCGCTGCTTGAGCAGCAGAGGTAGCATCCTTAAATTTCATGTTCCAATTGTGCCTGCCAATAGAAAATTACCATTACTATATCAAGAAAATGATTTCCCATGTTCCAACCTTTTATCCTTGAAATCTAAGTGGCATGAACCACCATCATCAGCACAATATTTCCTTGAAAGTTCTACTACATCTCTTTTAGCTAGGCTTGCATGTTCTGCAAACTTAGTCACTACGTGAGCAGCAGAGGTAGCATCCTTAAATTTCATGTTCCAATAATGCTTGCCAATAGAAAAATTACCATTACCATCTCCAGGAAATGATTGCCCATGTTCCAACCTTTCATCCTTGAAACCTAAGTGGCATGAACCACCATCATCAAAACAATATTTCCTTGAAAGTTCTATCACAACTCTGGCAGCTAGGCTTGGATGTTCTGCAAACTCAATCGCTGCTTGAGCAGTAGAGGTAGCATCCTAAAATTTCATGTTCCAATTCTGCCTGCCAATAGAAAATTAACATTACCATCTCAAGGAAATGATTTCCCATGTTCTAACGTTTCATCCTTGAAAACTAAGTGCCATAAACCACCATCATCAGCACAATATTTTCTTGAAAGTTCTACAACATCTCTTTTAGATAGGCTTGCATGTTCTGCAAACTCAGTCGCGGCTTGAGCAGCAGAGGTAGCATCCTTAAATTTCATGTTCCAATTCTACCTACCAACAGAAAAATTACCACTACCCGCTCTAGGAAATGATTGCCCATGTTCCAACCTTTTATCCTTGAAACCTAAGTGGCATGAACCACCATCATCAACACAATATTGCCTTGGAAGTTCTACGACAGCTCTGGCAGCTAGGTTTGCATGTTCTGCAAACTCCGTCGTTGTTTGAGTAGCAGAGGTAGCATCCTTAAATTTCATGTTCCAATTCTGCCTGCCAATAGAAAATTACCATTACCATCTCCAGGAAATGATTGCACATGTTCCAACCTTTCATCCTTGAAACCTAAGTGGCATGAACCTCCATCATCAACACAATATTGCCTAGAAAGTTCTCCAATAGCTCTGGCAGCTAGGCTTGCATGTTGTTCAAACTCAACCGCTGCTTGAGCTGCAGAGGTAGCATCCTTAAATTTCTTGTTCCAATTCTGCCTGCCAATAGAAAAATTACCATTACCATCTCCAGGAAATGATTTCCCATGTTCCAACCATTCATCCTTGAAACCAAAGTGGCATGAACCACCATCATCAAAACAATCTTGCCTTGAAACTTTTACTACATCTCTGGCAGCTAGGCTTGGATGTTCTGCAAACTCAGTTGCTGCTTGAGCAGTAGAGGTAGCATCCTTAAATTTCATGTTCCAATTCTGCCTGCCAATAGAAAATTACCATTACCATCTCAAGGAAATGATTTCCCATGTTCTAAACTTTCAGCCTTGAAAACTAAGTGCCATGAACCACCATCATCAGCACAATATTTCCTTGAAAGTTCTACAACATCTTTTTTAGATAGGCTTGCATGTTATGCAAACTCAGCCGCGGCTTGTGCAGCAGAGGTAGCATCCTTAAATTTCATGTTCCAATTCTGCCTACCAACAGAAATATTACCACTACCCACTCTAGGAAATGATTGCCCATGTTCCAACCTTTTATCCTTGAAACCTAAGTGGCATGAACCACCATCATCAACACAATATTGCCTTGAAAGTTCTACATCAGCTCTGGCAGCTAGGTTTGCATGTTTTGCAAACTCAGCCGCTGTTTGAGTAGCAGAGGTAGCATCCTTAAATTTCATGGTTCAATTCTACCTCCCAAGAGAAACATTTCCATTACTTTCGCCAGGAAATGATTGCCCATGTTCCAACCTTTCATCCTTGAAACCTAAGTGGCATGAACCTCCATCATCAACACAATATTGCCTTGAAACTTCTACAACAACTCTGGCAGCTAGGCTTGCATGTTCTGCAAACTCAGCCGTTGCTTGAGTAGTAGTGGTAGCATCTTTAAATTTCGTGTTCCAATATTGCCTGCCAACAGTGGCATGAACCACCATCATCAACACAATATTTCCTTTCAAGTTCTCCAACAGCTCTGGCACCTAGGCTTCCATTTTAGCATCCTTAAATTTCATGTTCCAATACTGCCTGCCAATAGAAAAATTACCATTACCATCTCAAGGAAATGATTGCCCATGTTCCAACCTTTCATCCTTGAAAACTAAGTGGCATGAACCACCATCATCAACACAATATTGCCTCTAAAGTTCTTCAACAGTTCTGGTAGCTAGGCTTGCATGTACTCCAAACTCAGCCGCTGCTTGAGCATCAGAGGTAGCATCCTTAAATTACATGTTCCAATACTGCCTTCCAACAGAAAAATTACCATTACCATCTCAAGGAAATGATTTCCCATGTTCCAACCTTTCTTCCTTGAAACCAAAGTGGCATGAACCACCAACATCAACACAATATTGCCTTGAAAGTTCTATAACAGCTCTGGCATCTAGGCTTGCATGTTCTACAAACTCAGCCGCTGCTTGAGCAGCAGAGGTAGCATCCTTAAATTTCATGTTCCAATTGTGCCTGCCAATAGAAAATTACCATTACTATCTCAAGGAAATGATTTCCCATGTTCCAACCTTTTATCCTTGAAATCTAAGTGGCATGAACCACCATCATCAGCACAATATTTCCTTGAAAGTTCTACAACATCTTTTTTAGATAGGCTTGCATGTTATGCAAACTCAGCCGCGGCTTGTGCAGCAGTGGTAGCATCCTTAAATTTCATGTTCCAATTCTGCCTACCAACAGAAATATTACCACTACCCGCTCTAGGAAATGATTGCCCATGTTCCAACCTTTTATCCTTGAAACCTAAGTGGCATGAACCACCATCATCAACACAATATTGCCTTGAAAGTTCTACATCAGCTCTGGCAGCTAGGTTTGCATGTTTTGCAAACTCAGCCGCTGTTTGAGTAGCAGAGGTAGCATCCTTAAATTTCATGGTTCAATTCTGCCTCCCAAGAGAAACATTTCCATTACTTTCGCCAGGAAATGATTGCCCATGTTCCAACCTTTCATCCTTGAAACCTAAGTGGCATGAACCTCCATCATCAACACAATATTGCCTTGAAACTTCTACAACAACTCTGGCAGCTAGGCTTGCATGTTCTGCAAACTCAGCCGTTGCTTGAGTAGTAGTGGTAGCATCTTTAAATTTCGTGTTCCAATACTGCCTGCCAACAGAAAAATTACCATTACCATCTCAAGGAAATGATTGCCCATGTTCCAACCTTTCATCCTTGAAAACTAAGTGGCATGAACCACCATCATCAACACAATATTGCCTCTAAAGTTCTTCAACAGTTCTGGTAGCTAGGCTTGCATGTACTCCAAACTCAGCCGCTGCTTGAGCATCAGAGGTAGCATCCTTAAATTACATGTTCCAATACTGCCTTCCAACAGAAAAATTACCATTACCATCTCAAGGAAATGATTTCCCATGTTCCAACCTTTCTTCCTTGAAACCAAAGTGGCATGAACCACCAACATCAACACAATATTGCCTTGAAAGTTCTATAACAGCTCTGGCATCTAGGCTTGCATGTTCTACAAACTCAGCCGCTGCTTGAGCAGCAGAGGTAGCATCCTTAAATTTCATGTTCCAATTGTGCCTGCCAATAGAAAATTACCATTACTATCTCAAGGAAATGATTTCCCATGTTCCAACCTTTTATCCTTGAAATCTAAGTGGCATGAACCACCATCATCAGCACAATATTTCCTTGAAAGTTCTACTACATCTCTTTTAGCTAGGCTTGCATGTTCTGCAAACTCAGTCGCTACGTGAGCAGCAGAGGTAGCATCCTTAAATTTCATGTTCCAATAATGCTTGCCAATAGAAAAATTACCATTACCATCTCCAGGAAATGATTGCCCATGTTCCAACCTTTCATCCTTGAAACCTAATTGGCATGAACCACCATCATCAAAACAATATTTCCTTGAAAGTTCTAGCACAGCTCTGGCAGCTAGGCTTGGATGTTCTGCAAACTCAGTCGCTGCTTGAGCAGTAGAGGTAGCATCCTTAAATTTCATGTTCCAATTCTGCCTGCCAATAGAAAATTAACATTACCATCTCAAGGAAATGATTTCCCATGTTCTTAGCTTTCATCCTTGAAAACTAAGTGCCACGAACCACCATCATCAGCACAATATTTTCTTGAAAGTTCTACAACATCTCTTTTAGATAGGCTTGCATGTTCTGCAAACTCAGTCGCGGCTTGAGTGGCAGAGGTAGCATCTTTAAATTTCATGTTCCAATTCTACCTACCAACAGAAAAATTACCACTACCCGCTCTAGGAAATGATTGCCCATGTTCCAACCTTTTATCCTTGAAACCTAAGTGGCATGAACCACCATCATCAATACAATATTGCCTTGAAAGTTCTACAACAGCTCTGGCAGCTAGGTTTGCATGTTCCGTAAACTCAGTCGCTGTTTGAGTAGCAGAGGTAGCATCCTTAAATTTCATGGTTCAATTCTGCCTGCCAATAGAAACATTACAATTACCATCTCCACGAAATGATTGCCCATGTTCCAACCTTTAATCCTTGAAACCTAAGTGGCATGAACCACCATCATCAACACAATATTGCCTTGAAAGTTCTACAACAACTCTGGCAGCTAGGCTTGCATGTTCTGCAAACTCAGCCGTTGCTTGAGCAGTAGTGGTAGCATCTTTAAATTTCGTGTTCCAATACTGCCTGCCAACAGAAACATTACCATTACCATCTCAAGGAAATGATTGCCCATGTTCCAACCTTTCATCCTCGAAACGTAAGTGGCATGAACCACTATCATCAACACAATATTGCCTTGAAAGTTCTACAACAGCTCAGGCAGCTAGGCTTGGATGTTCTGCAAACTCAGCCGCTACTTGAGCTGCAGAGGTAGCCTCCTTAAATTTCATGTTCCAATTATGCCTGCCAATAGAAAAATTACCATTACCATCTCAAGGAAATGATTGCCCATGTTCCAACCTTTCATCCTTGAAACCTAAGTGGCATGAACCACCATCATCAACACAATATTTCCTTTCAAGTTCTCCAACAGCTCTGGCAGCTAGGCTTCCATTTTAGCATCCTTAAATTTCATGTTCCAATACTGCCTGCCAATAGAAAAATTACCATTACCATCTCAAGGAAATGATTGCCCATGTTCCAACCTTTCATCCTTGAAACCTAAGTGGCATGAACCACCATCATCAACACAATATTGCCTTGAAAGTTCTACAACAGCTCTGGCAGCTTGGCTTGCATGTTCTGCAAACTCAGCCGCTACTTGAGCATCACAGGTAGCATCCTTAAATTTCATGTTCCAATACTGCCTGCCAATAGAAAAATTAACATTACCATCTCCAGGAAATGCTTGCCCATGTTCCAACCTTTCATCCTTGAAACCTAAGTGGCATGAACCACTATCATCAACATAATATTGCCTTGAAAGTTCTACAACAGCTCTGGCTGCTAGGCTTGGATGTTCTGCAAACTCAGCCGCTACTTGAGCTGCAGAGGTAGCATCCTTAAATTTCATGATCCAATTCTGCCTGCCAATAGAAAAATTACCATTACAATCTCAAGGAAATAATTGCCCATGTTCCAACCTTTCAT